>NW_027045297.1:600000-832302 GCF_963576615.1 Watersipora subatra
CTTATTGTGAGAATATTACAAATGTCTGACAAAACTGAAAAATGTAAAATTCCAATTTCAACCAAACATGCTAGAAATGCTCCAATTGAGCTAATTAACTTATTGTGAGAATATTGCAATTGTCTGACAAAAGTGAAAAATGTAAATTTTCACTTTCAACCAAACATGGTAGAAATGCTCCAATTGAGCTGATTAGCTTGTTGAGAGAATATTGCATTTGTTTGACAAAAGTGAAAAATGTAAGTTTCCAATTTCAACCAAACATGCTAGAAATGCTCCAATTGAGCTAATTAGCTTATTGTGAGAATATTACAAACGTCTGACAAAAGTGAAAAATGTAAATTTCCAATTTCAACCAAACATGCTAGAAATGCTCCAATTGAGCTAATTAGCTTATTGTGAGAATATTACAAACGTCTGACAAAACTGAAAAATGTAATTTTCCAATTTCAACCAAACATGCTAGAAATGCTCCAATTGAGCTAATTAGCTTATTGTGAGAATATTGCAATTGTCTGACAAAAGTGAAAAATGTAAATTTCTAATTTCAACCAAACATGCTAGAAATGCTCCAATTGAGCTAATTAGCTTATTGTGAGAATATTGCAATTGTCTGACAAAAGTGAAAAATGTAAATTTTCACTTTCAACCAAACATGGTAGAAATGCTCCAATTGAGCTAATTAGCTTGTTGAGAGAATATTGCAATTGTTTGACAAAAGTGAAAAATGTAAATTTCCAATTTCAACCAAACATGCTAGAAATGCTCCAATTGAGCTAATTAGCTTATTGTGAGAATATTACAAACGTCTGACAAAACTGAAAAATGTAAATTTCCAATTTCAACCAAACATGCTAGAAATGCTCCAATTGAGCTAATTAGCTTATTGTGAGAATATTGCAATTGTCTGACAAAAGTGAAAAATGTAAATTTCCAATTTCAACCAAACATGCTAGAAATGCTCCTATTGAGCTAATTAGCTTATTGTGAGAATATTACAAACGTCTGACAAAAGTGAAAAATGTAAATTTCCAATTTCAACCAAACATGCTAGATATGCTCCAATTGAGCTAATTAGCTTATTGTGAGAATATTTCAAACGTCTGACAAAACTGAAAAATGTAAATTTCCAATTTCAACCAAACATGCTAGAAATGCTCCAATTGAGCTAATTAGCTTATTGTGAGAATATTGCAATTGTCTGACAAAAGTGAAAAATGTAAACTTCCAATTTCAACCAAACATGCTATAAATGCTCCAATTGAGCTAATTAGCTTATTGTGAGAATATTACAAACGTCTGACAAAACTGAAAAATGTAAATTTTCAATTTCAACCAAACATGCTAGAAACGCTCCAATTGAGCTAATTAGCTTATTGTGAGAATATTGCAATTGTCTGACAAAAGTGAAAAATGTAATTTTCCAATTTCAGCCAAACATGCTAGAAATGCTCCAATTGAGCTAATTAGCTTATTGTGAGAATATTGCGATTGTCTGACAAAAGTGAAAAATGTAAATTTCCAATTTGAACCAAACATGCTAGAAATGCTCCAATTGAGCTTATTAGCTTATTGTGAGAATATTGCAATTGTCTGACAAAACTGAAAAATGTAAATTTCCAATTTCAACCAAACATGCTAGAAATGCTCCAATTGAGCTAATTTGCTTATTGTGAGAAAATTACAAACGTCTGACAAAACTGAAAAATGTAAAATTCCAATTTCAGCCAAACATGCTAGAAATGCTCCAATTGAGCTAATTAGCTTATTGTGAGAATATTACAAACGTCTGACAAAACTGAAAAATGTAAATTTCCAATTTCAACCAAACATCCTAGAAATGCTCCAATTGAGCTAATTAGCTTATTGTGAGAATATTACAAATGTCTGACAAAACTGAAAAATGTAAAATTCCAATTTCAACCAAGCATGCTAGAAATGCTTCAATTGAGCTAATTAGCTTATTGTGAGAATATTGCAATTGTCTGACAAAAGTGAAAAATGTAAATTTTCACTTTCAACCAAACATGGTAGAAATGCTCAAATTGCGCAAATAAGCCTACTGTAAGAATTTTACAAACGTCTGACAAAACTGAAAAATGTAAAATTCCAATTTCAACCAAACATGCTAGAAATGCTCCAATTGAGCTAATTAGCTTATTGTGAGAATATTGCAATTGTCTGACAAAAGTGAAAAATGTAAATTTCCAATTTCAACCAAACATGCTAGAAATGCTCCAATTGAGCTAATTAGCTTATTGTGAGAATATTACAAACGTCTGACAAAAGTGAAAAATGTAAATTTCCAATTTCAACCAAACATGCTAGATATGCTCCAATTGAGCTAATTAGCTTATTGTGAGAATATTTCAAACGTCTGACAAAACTGAAAAATGTAATTCTCCAATTTCAACCAAACATGCTAGAAATGGTCCAATTGAGCTAATTAGCTTATTGTGAGAATATTACAAACGTCTGACAAAACTGAAAAATGTAAATTTCCAATTTCAACCAAACATGCTAGAAATGCTCCAATTGAGCTAATTAGCTTATTGTGAGAATATTACAAACGTCTGACAAAACTGAAAAATGTAATTTTCCAATTTCAACCAAACATGCTAGAAATGCTTTAATTGAGCTAATTAGCTTATTGTGAGAATATTACAAACGTCTGACAAAACTGAAAAATGTAAATTTCCAATTTCAACCAAACATGCTAGAAATGCTCCAATTGAGCTAATTAGCTTATTGTGAGAATATTGCAATTGTCTGACAAAAGTGAAAAATGTAAACTTCCAATTTTAACCAAACATGCTATAAATGCTCCAATTGAGCTAATTAGCTTATTGTGAGAATATTACAAACGTCTGACAAAACTGAAAAATGTAAATTTTCAATTTCAACCAAATATGCTAGAAATGCTCCAATTGAGCTAATTAGCTTATTGTGAGAATATTGCAATTGTCTGACAAAAGTGAAAAATGTAAATTTCCAAGTTCAACCAAACATGCTAGAAATGCTCCAATTGAGCTAATTAGCTTATTCTGAGAATATTACAAACGTCTGACAAAAGTGAAAAATGTAAATTTCCAATTTCAACCAAACATGCTAGAAATGCTCCAATTGAGCTAATTAGCTTATTGTGATAATAATACAAACGTCTGACAAAACTGAAAAATGTTATTTTCCAATTTCAACCAAACATGCTAGAAATGCTCCAATTGAGCTAATTAGCTTATTGTGAGAATATTGCAATTGTCTGACAAAAGTGAAAAATGTAAATTTCTAATTTCAACCAAACATGCTAGATATGCTCCAATTGAGCTAATTAGCTTATTGTGAGAATATTGCAATTGTCTGACAAAAGTGAAAAATGTAAATTTTCACTTTCAACCAAACATGGTAGAAATGCTCCAATTGAGCTAATTAGCTTGTTGAGAGAATTTTGCAATTGTTTGACAAAAGTGAAAAATGTAAATTTCCAATTTCAACCAAACATGCTAGAAATGCTCCAATTGAGCTAATTAGCTTATTGTGAGAATATTGCAATTGTCTGACAAAAGTGAAAAATGTAAATTTTCACTTTCAACCAAACATGCTAGAAATGCTCCAATTGAGCTAATTAGCTTATTGTGAGAATATTACATACTTCTGACAAAACTGAAAAATGTTATTTTCCAATTTCAACCAAACATGCTAGAAATGCTCCAATTGAGCTAATTAGCTTATTGTGAGAATATTGCAATTGTCTGACAAAAGTGAAAAATGTAAATTTTCACTTTCAACCAAACATGGTAGAAATGCTCCAATTGAGCTAATTAGCTTGTTGAGAGAATTTTGCAATTGTCTGACAAAAGTGAAAAATATAAATTTCTAATTTCAACCAAACATGCTAGATATGCTCCAATTGAGCTAATTAGCTTATTGTGAGAATATTGCAATTGTCTGACAAAAGTGAAAAATGTACATTTCCAATTTCAACCAAACATGCTAGAAATGCTCCAATTGAGCTAATTAGCTTATTGTGAGAATATTACAAACGTCTGACGAAACTGAAAAATGTAAACTTCCAACTTCAACCAAACATGCTAGAAATGCTCCAATTGAGCTAATTAGCTTATTGTGAGAATATTACAAACGTCTGACAACACTGAAAATTGTAAATTTTCAATTTCAACCAAACATACTAGAAATGCTCCAATTGAGCTAATTAGCTTATTGTGAGAATATTACAAACGTCTGACAAAACTGAAAAATGTAAATTTCCAATTTCAACCAAACATGCTAGAAATGCTCCAATTGAGCTAATTAGCTTATTGTGAGAATATTACAAATGTCTGACAAAACTGAAAAATGTAAAATTCCAATTTCAACCAAGCATGCTAGAAATGCTTCAATTGAGCTAATTAGCTTATTGTGATAATAATACAAACGTCTGACAAAACTGAAAAATGTTATTTTCCAATTTCAACAAAACATGCTAGAAATGCTCCAATTGAGCTAATTAGCTTATTGTGAGAATATTGCAATTGTCTGACAAAAGTGAAAAATGTAAATTTCTAATTTCAACCAAACATGCTAGATATGCTCCAATTGAGCTAATTAGCTTATTGTGAGAATATTGCAATTGTCTGACAAAAGTGAAAAATGTAAATTTTCACTTTCAACCAAACATGGTAGAAATGCTCCAATTGAGCTAATTAGCTTGTTGAGAGAATATTGCAATTGTTTGACAAAAGTGAAAAATGTAAATTTCCAATTTCAACCAAACATGCTAGAAATGCTCCAATTGAGCTAATTAGCTTATTGTGAGAATATTACAAACGTCTGACAAAACTGAAAAATGTAAATTTCCAATTTCAACCAAACATGCTAGAAATGCTCCAATTGAGCTAATTAGCTTATTGTGAGAATATTGCAATTGTCTGACAAAAGTGAAAAATGTAAATTTCCAATTTCAACCAAACATGCTAGAAATGCTCCTATTGAGCTAATTAGCTTATTGTGAGAATATTACAAACGTCTGACAAAAGTGAAAAATGTAAATTTCCAATTTCAACCAAACATGCTAGATATGCTCCAATTGAGCTAATTAGCTTATTGTGAGAATATTTCAAACGTCTGACAAAACTGAAAAATGTAAATTTCCAATTTCAACCAAACATGCTAGAAATGCTCCAATTGAGCTAATTAGCTTATTGTGAGAATATTGCAATTGTCTGACAAAAGTGAAAAATGTAAACTTCCAATTTCAACCAAACATGCTATAAATGCTCCAATTGAGCTAATTAGCTTATTGTGAGAATATTACAAACGTCTGACAAAACTGAAAAATGTAAATTTTCAATTTCAACCAAACATGCTAGAAAGGCTCCAATTGAGCTAATTAGCTTATTGTGAGAATATTGCAATTGTCTGACAAAAGTGAAAAATGTAATTTTCCAATTTCAGCCAAACATGCTAGAAATGCTCCAATTGAGCTAATTAGCTTATTGTGAGAATATTGCGATTGTCTGACAAAAGTGAAAAATGTAAATTTCCAATTTGAACCAAACATGCTAGAAATGCTCCAATTGAGCTTATTAGCTTATTGTGAGAATATCGCAATTGTCTGACAAAACTGAAAAATGTAAATTTCCAATTTCAACCAAACATGCTAGAAATGCTCCAATTGAGCTAATTTGCTTATTGTGAGAAAATTACAAACGTCTGACAAAACTGAAAAATGTAAAATTCCAATTTCAGCCAAACATGCTAGAAATGCTCCAATTGAGCTAATTAGCTTATTGTGAGAATATTACAAACGTCTGACAAAACTGAAAAATGTAAATTTCCAATTTCAACCAAACATCCTAGAAATGCTCCAATTGAGCTAATTAGCTTATTGTGAGAATATTACAAATGTCTGACAAAACTGAAAAATGTAAAATTCCAATTTCAACCAAGCATGCTAGAAATGCTTCAATTGAGCTAATTAGCTTATTGTGAGAATATTGCAATTGTCTGACAAAAGTGAAAAATGTAAATTTTCACTTTCAACCAAACATGGTAGAAATGCTCAAATTGCGCAAATAAGCCTACTGTAAGAATTTTACAAACGTCTGACAAAACTGAAAAATGTAAAATTCCAATTTCAACCAAACATGCTAGAAATGCTCCAATTGAGCTAATTAGCTTATTGTGAGAATATTGCAATTGTCTGACAAAAGTGAAAAATGTAAATTTCCAATTTCAACCAAACATGCTAGAAATGCTCCAATTGAGCTAATTAGCTTATTGTGAGAATATTACAAACGTCTGACAAAAGTGAAAAATGTAAATTTCCAATTTCAACCAAACATGCTAGATATGCTCCAATTGAGCTAATTAGCTTATTGTGAGAATATTTCAAACGTCTGACAAAACTGAAAAATGTAATTCTCCAATTTCAACCAAACATGCTAGAAATGGTCCAATTGAGCTAATTAGCTTATTGTGAGAATATTACAAACGTCTGACAAAACTGAAAAATGTAAATTTCCAATTTCAACCAAACATGCTAGAAATGCTCCAATTGAGCTAATTAGCTTATTGTGAGAATATTACAAACGTCTGACAAAACTGAAAAATGTAATTTTCCAATTTCAACCAAACATGCTAGAAATGCTTTAATTGAGCTAATTAGCTTATTGTGAGAATATTACAAACGTCTGACAAAACTGAAAAATGTAAATTTCCAATTTCAACCAAACATGCTAGAAATGCTCCAATTGAGCTAATTAGCTTATTGTGAGAATATTGCAATTGTCTGACAAAAGTGAAAAATGTAAACTTCCAATTTTAACCAAACATGCTATAAATGCTCCAATTGAGCTAATTAGCTTATTGTGAGAATATTACAAACGTCTGACAAAACTGAAAAATGTAAATTTTCAATTTCAACCAAATATGCTAGAAATGCTCCAATTGAGCTAATTAGCTTATTGTGAGAATATTGCAATTGTCTGACAAAAGTGAAAAATGTAAATTTCCAAGTTCAACCAAACATGCTAGAAATGCTCCAATTGAGCTAATTAGCTTATTCTGAGAATATTACAAACGTCTGACAAAAGTGAAAAATGTAAATTTCCAATTTCAACCAAACATGCTAGAAATGCTCCAATTGAGCTAATTAGCTTATTGTGATAATAATACAAACGTCTGACAAAACTGAAAAATGTTATTTTCCAATTTCAACCAAACATGCTAGAAATGCTCCAATTGAGCTAATTAGCTTATTGTGAGAATATTGCAATTGTCTGACAAAAGTGAAAAATGTAAATTTCTAATTTCAACCAAACATGCTAGATATGCTCCAATTGAGCTAATTAGCTTATTGTGAGAATATTGCAATTGTCTGACAAAAGTGAAAAATGTAAATTTTCACTTTCAACCAAACATGGTAGAAATGCTCCAATTGAGCTAATTAGCTTGTTGAGAGAATTTTGCAATTGTTTGACAAAAGTGAAAAATGTAAATTTCCAATTTCAACCAAACATGCTAGAAATGCTCCAATTGAGCTAATTAGCTTATTGTGAGAATATTGCAATTGTCTGACAAAAGTGAAAAATGTAAATTTTCACTTTCAACCAAACATGCTAGAAATGCTCCAATTGAGCTAATTAGCTTATTGTGAGAATATTACAAACTTCTGACAAAACTGAAAAATGTTATTTTCCAATTTCAACCAAACATGCTAGAAATGCTCCAATTGAGCTAATTAGCTTATTGTGAGAATATTGCAATTGTCTGACAAAAGTGAAAAATGTAAATTTCTAATTTCAACCAAACATGCTAGATATGCTCCAATTGAGCTAATTAGCTTATTGTGAGAATATTGCAATTGTCTGACAAAAGTGAAAAATGTAAATTTTCACTTTCAACCAAACATGGTAGAAATGCTCCAATTGAGCTAATTAGCTTGTTGAGAGAATTTTGCAATTGTCTGACAAAAGTGAAAAATATAAATTTCTAATTTCAACCAAACATGCTAGATATGCTCCAATTGAGCTAATTAGCTTATTGTGAGAATATTGCAATTGTCTGACAAAAGTGAAAAATGTACATTTCCAATTTCAACCAAACATGCTAGAAATGCTCCAATTGAGCTAATTAGCTTATTGTGAGAATATTACAAACGTCTGACGAAACTGAAAAATGTAAACTTCCAACTTCAACCAAACATGCTAGAAATGCTCCAATTGAGCTAATTAGCTTATTGTGAGAATATTACAAACGTCTGACAACACTGAAAATTGTAAATTTTCAATTTCAACCAAACATACTAGAAATGCTCCAATTGAGCTAATTAGCTTATTGTGAGAATATTACAAACGTCTGACAAAACTGAAAAATGTAAATTTCCAATTTCAACCAAACATGCTAGAAATGCTCCAATTGAGCTAATTAGCTTATTGTGAGAATATTACAAATGTCTGACAAAACTGAAAAATGTAAAATTCCAATTTCAACCAAGCATGCTAGAAATGCTTCAATTGAGCTAATTAGCTTATTGTGATAATAATACAAACGTCTGACAAAACTGAAAAATGTTATTTTCCAATTTCAACCAAACATGCTAGAAATGCTCCAATTGAGCTAATTAGCTTATTGTGAGAATATTGCAATTGTCTGACAAAAGTGAAAAATGTAAATTTCTAATTTCAACCAAACATGCTAGATATGCTCCAATTGAGCTAATTAGCTTATTGTGAGAATATTGCAATTGTCTGACAAAAGTGAAAAATGTAAATATTCACTTTCAACCAAACATGGTAGAAATGCTCCAATTGAGCTAATTAGCTTGTTGAAAGAATTTTGCAATTGTTTGACAAAAGTGAAAAATGTAAATTTCCAATTTCAACCAAACATGCTAGAAATGCTCCAATTGAGCTAATTAGCTTATTGTGAGAATATTGCAATTGTCTGACAAAAGTGAAAAATGTAAATTTTCACTTTCAACCAAACATGGTAGAAATGCTCCAATTGAGCTAATTAGCTTGTTGAGAGAATTTTGCAATTGTCTGACAAAAGTGAAAAATGTAATTTTCCAATTTCAGCCAAACATGCTAGAAATGCTCCAATTGAGCTAATTAGCTTATTGTGAGAATATTGCGATTGTCTGACAAAAGTGAAAAATGTAAATTTCCAATTTGAACCAAACATGCTAGAAATGCTCCAATTGAGCTTATTAGCTTATTGTGAGAATATTGCAATTGTCTGACAAAACTGAAAAATGTAAATTTCCAATTTCAACCAAACATGCTAGAAATGCTCCAATTGAGCTAATTTGCTTATTGTGAGAAAATTACAAACGTCTGACAAAACTGAAAAATGTAAAATTCCAATTTCAGCCAAACATGCTAGAAATGCTCCAATTGAGCTAATTAGCTTATTGTGAGAATATTACAAACGTCTGACAAAACTGAAAAATGTAAATTTCCAATTTCAACCAAACATCCTAGAAATGCTCCAATTGAGCTAATTAGCTTATTGTGAGAATATTACAAATGTCTGACAAAACTGAAAAATGTAAAATTCCAATTTCAACCAAGCATGCTAGAAATGCTTCAATTGAGCTAATTAGCTTATTGTGAGAATATTGCAATTGTCTGACAAAAGTGAAAAATGTAAATTTTCACTTTCAACCAAACATGGTAGAAATGCTCAAATTGCGCAAATAAGCCTACTGTAAGAATTTTACAAACGTCTGACAAAACTGAAAAATGTAAAATTCCAATTTCAACCAAACATGCTAGAAATGCTCCAATTGAGCTAATTAGCTTATTGTGAGAATATTGCAATTGTCTGACAAAAGTGAAAAATGTAAATTTCCAATTTCAACCAAACATGCTAGAAATGCTCCAATTGAGCTAATTAGCTTATTGTGAGAATATTACAAACGTCTGACAAAAGTGAAAAATGTAAATTTCCAATTTCAACCAAACATGCTAGATATGCTCCAATTGAGCTAATTAGCTTATTGTGAGAATATTTCAAACGTCTGACAAAACTGAAAAATGTAATTCTCCAATTTCAACCAAACATGCTAGAAATGGTCCAATTGAGCTAATTAGCTTATTGTGAGAATATTACAAACGTCTGACAAAACTGAAAAATGTAATTTTCCAATTTCAACCAAACATGCTAGAAATGCTTTAATTGAGCTAATTAGCTTATTGTGAGAATATTACAAACGTCTGACAAAACTGAAAAATGTAAATTTCCAATTTCAACCAAACATGCTAGAAATGCTCCAATTGAGCTAATTAGCTTATTGTGAGAATATTGCAATTGTCTGACAAAAGTGAAAAATGTAAACTTCCAATTTTAACCAAACATGCTATAAATGATCCAATTGAGCTAATTAGCTTATTGTGAGAATATTACAAACGTCTGACAAAACTGAAAAATGTAAATTTTCAATTTCAACCAAATATGCTAGAAATGCTCCAATTGAGCTAATTAGCTTATTGTGAGAATATTGCAATTGTCTGACAAAAGTGAAAAATGTAAATTTCCAAGTTCAACCAAACATGCTAGAAATGCTCCAATTGAGCTAATTAGCTTATTCTGAGAATATTACAAACGTCTGACAAAAGTGAAAAATGTAAATTTCCAATTTCAACCAAACATGCTAGAAATGCTCCAATTGAGCTAATTAGCTTATTGTGATAATAATACAAACGTCTGACAAAACTGAAAAATGTTATTTTCCAATTTCAACCAAACATGCTAGAAATGCTCCAATTGAGCTAATTAGCTTATTGTGAGAATATTGCAATTGTCTGACAAAAGTGAAAAATGTAAATTTCTAATTTCAACCAAACATGCTAGATATGCTCCAATTGAGCTAATTAGCTTATTGTGAGAATATTGCAATTGTCTGACAAAAGTGAAAAATGTAAATTTTCACTTTCAACCAAACATGGTAGAAATGCTCCAATTGAGCTAATTAGCTTGTTGAGAGAATTTTGCAATTGTTTGACAAAAGTGAAAAATGTAAATTTCCAATTTCAACCAAACATGCTAGAAATGCTCCAATTGAGCTAATTAGCTTATTGTGAGAATATTGCAATTGTCTGACAAAAGTGAAAAATGTAAATTTTCACTTTCAACCAAACATGCTAGAAATGCTCCAATTGAGCTAATTAGCTTATTGTGAGAATATTACAAACTTCTGACAAAACTGAAAAATGTTATTTTCCAATTTCAACCAAACATGCTAGAAATGCTCCAATTGAGCTAATTAGCTTATTGTGAGAATATTGCAATTGTCTGACAAAAGTGAAAAATGTACATTTCCAATTTCAACCAAACATGCTAGAAATGCTCCAATGAGCTAATTAGCTTGTTGAGAGAATTTTGCAATTGTCTGACAAAAGTGAAAAATATAAATTTCTAATTTCAACCAAACATGCTAGATATGCTCCAATTGAGCTAATTAGCTTATTGTGAGAATATTGCAATTGTCTGACAAAAGTGAAAAATGTACATTTCCAATTTCAACCAAACATGCTAGAAATGCTCCAATTGAGCTAATTAGCTTATTGTGAGAATATTACAAACGTCTGACGAAACTGAAAAATGTAAACTTCCAACTTCAACCAAACATGCTAGAAATGCTCCAATTGAGCTAATTAGCTTATTGTGAGAATATTACAAATGTCTGACAAAACTGAAAAATGTAAAATTCCAATTTCAACCAAGCATGCTAGAAATGCTTCAATTGAGCTAATTAGCTTATTGTGATAATAATACAAACGTCTGACAAAACTGAAAAATGTTATTTTCCAATTTCAACCAAACATGCTAGAAATGCTCCAATTGAGCTAATTAGCTTATTGTGAGAATATTGCAATTGTCTGACAAAAGTGAAAAATGTAAATTTCTAATTTCAACCAAACATGCTAGATATGCTCCAATTGAGCTAATTAGCTTATTGTGAGAATATTGCAATTGTCTGACAAAAGTGAAAAATGTACATTTCCAATTTCAACCAAACATGCTAGAAATGCTCCAATTGAGCTAATTAGCTTATTGTGAGAATATTACAAACGTCTGACGAAACTGAAAAATGTAAACTTCCAACTTCAACCAAACATGCTAGAAATGCTCCAATTGAGCTAATTAGCTTATTGTGAGAATATTACAAACGTCTGACAAAACTGAAAATTGTAAATTTTCAATTTCAACCAAACATACTAGAAATGCTCCAATTGAGCTAATTAGCTTATTGTGAGAATATTACAAACGTCTGACAAAACTGAAAAATGTAAATTTCCAATTTCAACCAAACATGCTAGAAATGCTCCAATTGAGCTAATTAGCTTATTGTGAGAATATTACAAATGTCTGACAAAACTGAAAAATGTAAAATTCCAATTTCAACCAAGCATGCTAGAAATGCTTCAATTGAGCTAATTAGCTTATTGTGATAATAATACAAACGTCTGACAAAACTGAAAAATGTTATTTTCCAATTTCAACCAAACATGCTAGAAATGCTCCAATTGAGCTAATTAGCTTATTGTGAGAATATTGCAATTGTCTGACAAAAGTGAAAAATGTAAATTTCTAATTTCAACCAAACATGCTAGATATGCTCCAATTGAGCTAATTAGCTTATTGTGAGAATATTGCAATTGTCTGACAAAAGTGAAAAATGTAAATATTCACTTTCAACCAAACATGGTAGAAATGCTCCAATTGAGCTAATTAGCTTGTTGAAAGAATTTTGCAATTGTTTGACAAAAGTGAAAAATGTAAATTTCCAATTTCAACCAAACATGCTAGAAATGCTCCAATTGAGCTAATTAGCTTATTGTGAGAATATTGCAATTGTCTGACAAAAGTGAAAAATGTAAATTTTCACTTTCAACCAAACATGGTAGAAATGCTCCAATTGAGCTAATTAGCTTGTTGAGAGAATTTTGCAATTGTCTGACAAAAGTGAAAAATGTAATTTTCCAATTTCAGCCAAACATGCTAGAAATGCTCCAATTGAGCTAATTAGCTTATTGTGAGAATATTGCGATTGTCTGACAAAAGTGAAAAATGTAAATTTCCAATTTGAACCAAACATGCTAGAAATGCTCCAATTGAGCTTATTAGCTTATTGTGAGAATATTGCAATTGTCTGACAAAACTGAAAAATGTAAATTTCCAATTTCAACCAAACATGCTAGAAATGCTCCAATTGAGCTAATTTGCTTATTGTGAGAAAATTACAAACGTCTGACAAAACTGAAAAATGTAAAATTCCAATTTCAGCCAAACATGCTAGAAATGCTCCAATTGAGCTAATTAGCTTATTGTGAGAATATTACAAACGTCTGACAAAACTGAAAAATGTAAATTTCCAATTTCAACCAAACATCCTAGAAATGCTCCAATTGAGCTAATTAGCTTATTGTGAGAATATTACAAATGTCTGACAAAACTGAAAAATGTAAAATTCCAATTTCAACCAAGCATGCTAGAAATGCTTCAATTGAGCTAATTAGCTTATTGTGAGAATATTGCAATTGTCTGACAAAAGTGAAAAATGTAAATTTTCACTTTCAACCAAACATGGTAGAAATGCTCAAATTGCGCAAATAAGCCTACTGTAAGAATTTTACAAACGTCTGACAAAACTGAAAAATGTAAAATTCCAATTTCAACCAAACATGCTAGAAATGCTCCAATTGAGCTAATTAGCTTATTGTGAGAATATTGCAATTGTCTGACAAAAGTGAAAAATGTAAATTTCCAATTTCAACCAAACATGCTAGAAATGCTCCAATTGAGCTAATTAGCTTATTGTGAGAATATTACAAACGTCTGACAAAAGTGAAAAATGTAAATTTCCAATTTCAACCAAACATGCTAGATATGCTCCAATTGAGCTAATTAGCTTATTGTGAGAATATTTCAAACGTCTGACAAAACTGAAAAATGTAATTCTCCAATTTCAACCAAACATGCTAGAAATGGTCCAATTGAGCTAATTAGCTTATTGTGAGAATATTACAAACGTCTGACAAAACTGAAAAATGTAAATTTCCAATTTCAACCAAACATGCTAGAAATGCTCCAATTGAGCTAATTAGCTTATTGTGAGAATATTACAAACGTCTGACAAAACTGAAAAATGTAATTTTCCAATTTCAACCAAACATGCTAGAAATGCTTTAATTGAGCTAATTAGCTTATTGTGAGAATATTACAAACGTCTGACAAAACTGAAAAATGTAAATTTCCAATTTCAACCAAACATGCTAGAAATGCTCCAATTGAGCTAATTAGCTTATTGTGAGAATATTGCAATTGTCTGACAAAAGTGAAAAATGTAAACTTCCAATTTTAACCAAACATGCTATAAATGCTCCAATTGAGCTAATTAGCTTATTGTGAGAATATTACAAACGTCTGACAAAACTGAAAAATGTAAATTTTCAATTTCAACCAAATATGCTAGAAATGCTCCAATTGAGCTAATTAGCTTATTGTGAGAATATTGCAATTGTCTGACAAAAGTGAAAAATGTAAATTTCCAAGTTCAACCAAACATGCTAGAAATGCTCCAATTGAGCTAATTAGCTTATTCTGAGAATATTACAAACGTCTGACAAAAGTGAAAAATGTAAATTTCCAATTTCAACCAAACATGCTAGAAATGCTCCAATTGAGCTAATTAGCTTATTGTGATAATAATACAAACGTCTGACAAAACTGAAAAATGTTATTTTCCAATTTCAACCAAACATGCTAGAAATGCTCCAATTGAGCTAATTAGCTTATTGTGAGAATATTGCAATTGTCTGACAAAAGTGAAAAATGTAAATTTCTAATTTCAACCAAACATGCTAGATATGCTCCAATTGAGCTAATTAGCTTATTGTGAGAATATTGCAATTGTCTGACAAAAGTGAAAAATGTAAATTTTCACTTTCAACCAAACATGGTAGAAATGCTCCAATTGAGCTAATTAGCTTGTTGAGAGAATTTTGCAATTGTTTGACAAAAGTGAAAAATGTAAATTTCCAATTTCAACCAAACATGCTAGAAATGCTCCAATTGAGCTAATTAGCTTATTGTGAGAATATTGCAATTGTCTGACAAAAGTGAAAAATGTAAATTTTCACTTTCAACCAAACATGCTAGAAATGCTCCAATTGAGCTAATTAGCTTATTGTGAGAATATTACAAACTTCTGACAAAACTGAAAAATGTTATTTTCCAATTTCAACCAAACATGCTAGAAATGCTCCAATTGAGCTAATTAGCTTATTGTGAGAATATTGCAATTGTCTGACAAAAGTGAAAAATGTAAATTTCTAATTTCAACCAAACATGCTAGATATGCTCCAATTGAGCTAATTAGCTTATTGTGAGAATATTGCAATTGTCTGACAAAAGTGAAAAATGTAAATTTTCACTTTCAACCAAACATGGTAGAAATGCTCCAATTGAGCTAATTAGCTTGTTGAGAGAATTTTGCAATTGTCTGACAAAAGTGAAAAATATAAATTTCTAATTTCAACCAAACATGCTAGATATGCTCCAATTGAGCTAATTAGCTTATTGTGAGAATATTGCAATTGTCTGAAAAAAGTGAAAAATGTACATTTCCAATTTCAACCAAACATGCTAGAAATGCTCCAATTGAGCTAATTAGCTTATTGTGAGAATATTACAAACGTCTGACGAAACTGAAAAATGTAAACTTCCAACTTCAACCAAACATGCTAGAAATGCTCCAATTGAGCTAATTAGCTTATTGTGAGAATATTACAAACGTCTGACAACACTGAAAATTGTAAATTTTCAATTTCAACCAAACATACTAGAAATGCTCCAATTGAGCTAATTAGCTTATTGTGAGAATATTACAAACGTCTGACAAAACTGAAAAATGTAAATTTCCAATTTCAACCAAACATGCTAGAAATGCTCCAATTGAGCTAATTAGCTTATTGTGAGAATATTACAAATGTCTGACAAAACTGAAAAATGTAAAATTCCAATTTCAACCAAGCATGCTAGAAATGCTTCAATTGAGCTAATTAGCTTATTGTGATAATAATACAAACGTCTGACAAAACTGAAAAATGTTATTTTCCAATTTCAACCAAACATGCTAGAAATGCTCCAATTGAGCTAATTAGCTTATTGTGAGAATATTGCAATTGTCTGACAAAAGTGAAAAATTTAAATTTCTAATTTCAACCAAACATGCTAGATATGCTCCAATTGAGCTAATTAGCTTATTGTGAGAATATTGCAATTGTCTGACAAAAGTGAAAAATGTAAATATTCACTTTCAACCAAACATGGTAGAAATGCTCCAATTGAGCTAATTAGCTTGTTGAAAGAATTTTGCAATTGTTTGACAAAAGTGAAAAATGTAAATTTCCAATTTCAACCAAACATGCTAGAAATGCTCCAATTGAGCTAATTAGCTTATTGTGAGAATATTGCAATTGTCTGACAAAAGTGAAAAATGTAAATTTTCACTTTCAACCAAACATGCTAGAAATGCTCCAATTGAGCTAATTAGCTTATTGTGAGAATATTACAAACGTCTGACAAAACTGAAAAATGTTATTTTCCAATTTCAACCAAACATGCTAGAAATGCTCCAATTGAGCTAATTAGCTTATTGTGAGAATATTGCAATTGTCTGACAAAAGTGAAAAATGTAAATTTCTAATTTCAACCAAACATGCTAGATATGCTCCAATTGAGCTAATTAGCTTATTGTGAGAATATTGCAATTGTCTGACAAAAGTGAAAAATGTAAATTTTCACTTTCAACCAAACATGGTAGAAATGCTCCAATTGAGCTAATTAGCTTGTTGAGAGAATTTTGCAATTGTCTGACAAAAGTGAAAAATATAAATTTCTAATTTCAACCAAACATGCTAGATATGCTCCAATTGAGCTAATTAGCTTATTGTGAGAATATTGCAATTGTCTGACAAAAGTGAAAAATGTACATTTCCAATTTCAACCAAACATGCTAGAAATGCTCCAATTGAGCTAATTAGCTTATTGTGAGAATATTACAAACGTCTGACGAAACTGAAAAATGTAAACTTCCAACTTCAACCAAACATGCTAGAAATGCTCCAATTGAGCTAATTAGCTTATTGTGAGAATATTACAAACGTCTGACAACACTGAAAATTGTAAATTTTCAATTTCAACCAAACATACTAGAAATGCTCCAATTGAGCTAATTAGCTTATTGTGAGAATATTACAAACGTCTGACAAAACTGAAAAATGTAAATTTCCAATTTCAACCAAACATGCTAGAAATGCTCCAATTGAGCTAATTAGCTTATTGTGAGAATATTACAAATGTCTGACAAAACTGAAAAATGTAAAATTCCAATTTCAACCAAGCATGCTAGAAATGCTTCAATTGAGCTAATTAGCTTATTGTGAGAATATTGCAATTGTCTGACAAAAGTGAAAAATGTAAATTTTCACTTTCAACCAAACATGGTAGAAATGCTCAAATTGCGCAAATAAGCCTACTGTAAGAATTTTACAAACGTCTGACAAAACTGAAAAATGTAAAATTCCAATTTCAACCAAACATGCTAGAAATGCTCCAATTGAGCTAATTAGCTTATTGTGAGAATATTGCAATTGTCTGACAAAAGTGAAAAATGTAAATTTCCAATTTCAACCAAACATGCTAGAAATGCTCCAATTGAGCTAATTAGCTTATTGTGAGAATATTACAAACGTCTGACAAAAGTGAAAAATGTAAATTTCCAATTTCAACCAAACATGCTAGAAATGCTCCAATTGAGCTAATTAGCTTATTGTGAGAATATTTCAAACGTCTGACAAAACTGAAAAATGTAATTCTCCAATTTCAACCAAACATGCTAGAAATGGTCCAATTGAGCTAATTAGCTTATTGTGAGAATATTACAAACGTCTGACAAAACTGAAAAATGTAAATTTCCAATTTCAACCAAACATGCTAGAAATGCTCCAATTGAGCTAATTAGCTTATTGTGAGAATATTACAAACGTCTGACAAAACTGAAAAATGTAATTTTCCAATTTCAACCAAACATGCTAGAAATGCTCCAATTGAGCTAATTAGCTTATTGTGAGAATATTACAAACGTCTGACAAAACTGAAAAATGTAAAATTCCAATTTCAACCAAACATGCTAGAAATGCTCCAATTGAGCTAATTAGCTTATTGTGAGAATATTGCAATTGTCTGACAAAAGTGAAAAATGTAAACTTCCAATTTTAACCAAACATGCTATAAATGCTCCAATTGAGCTAATTAGCTTATTGTGAGAATATTACAAACGTCTGACAAAACTGAAAAATGTAAATTTTCAATTTCAACCAAACATGCTAGAAATGCTCCAATTGAGCTAATTAGCTTATTGTGAGAATATTACAAACGTCTGACAAAACTGAAAAATGTAAATTTCCAATTTCAACCAAACATGCTAGAAATGCTCCAATTGAGCTAATTAGCTTATTGTGAGAATATTGCAATTGTCTGACAAAAGTGAAAAATGTAAACTTCCAATTTCAACCAAACATGCTATAAATGCTCCAATTGAGCTAATTAGCTTATTGTGAGAATATTACAAACGTCTGACAAAACTGAAAAATGTAAATTTTCAATTTCAACCAAACATGCTAGAAACGCTCCAATTGAGCTATTTAGCTTATTGTGAGAATATTGCAATTGTCTGACAAAAGTGAAAAATGTAAATTTCCAAGTTCAACCAAACATGCTAGAAATGCTCCAATTGAGCTAATTAGCTTATTCTGAGAATATTACAAACGTCTGACAAAACTGAAAAATGTAATTTTCCAATTTCAGCCAAACATGCTAGAAATGCTCCAATTGAGCTAATTAGCTTATTGTGAGAATATTGCGATTGTCTGACAAAAGTGAAAAATGTAAATTTCCAATTTGAACCAAACATGCTAGAAATGCTCCAATTGAGCTAATTAGCTTATTGTGAGAATATTGCAATTGTCTGACAAAACTGAAAAATGTAAATTTCCAATTTCAACCAAACATGCTAGAAATGCTCCAATTGACCTAATTTGCTTATTGTGGGAAAATTACAAACGTCTGACAAAACTGAAAAATTTAAAATTCCAATTTCAGCCAAACATGCTAGAAATGCTCCAATTGAGCTAATTAGCTTATTGTGAGAATATTACAAACGTCTGACAAAACTGAAAAATGTAAATTTCTAATTTCAACCAAATATGCTAGAAATGCTCCAATTGAGCTAATTAGCTTATTGTGAGAATATTACAAATGTCTGACAAAACTGAAAAATGTAAAATTCCAATTTCAACCAAGCATGCTAGAAATGCTTCAATTGAGCTAATTAGCTTATTGTGAGAATATTGCAATTGTCTGACAAAAGTGAAAAATGTAAATTTTCACTTTCAACCAAACATGGTAGAAATGCTCAAATTGCGCAAATAAGCCTACTGTAAGAATTTTACAAACGTCTGACAAAACGTAAAAATGTAAAATTCCAATTTCAACCAAACATGCTAGAAATGCTCCAATTGAGCTAATTAGCTTATTGTGAGAATATTGCGATTGTCTGACAAAAGTGAAAAATGTAAATTTCCAATTTGAACCAAACATGCTAGAAATGCTCCAATTGAGCTAATTAGCTTATTGTGAGAATATTGCAATTGTCTGACAAAACTGAAAAATGTAAATTTCCAATTTCAACCAAACATGCTAGAAATGCTCCAATTGAGCTAATTTGCTTATTGTGAGAAAATTACAAACGTCTGACAAAACTGAAAAATGTAAAATTCCAATTTCAGCCAAACATGCTAGAAATGCTCCATTGAGCTAATTAGCTTATTGTGAGAATATTACAAACGTCTGACAAAACTGAAAAATGTAAATTTCCAATTTCAACCAAACATGCTAGAAATGCTCCAATTGAGCTAATTAGCTTATTGTGAGAATATTACAAATGTCTGACAAAACTGAAAAATGTAAAATTCCAATTTCAACCAAGCATGCTAGAAATGCTTCAATTGAGCTAATTAGCTTATTGTGAGAATATTGCAATTGTCTGACAAAAGTGAAAAATGTAAATTTTCACTTTCAACCAAACATGGTAGAAATGCTCAAATTGCGCAAATAAGCCTACTGTAAGAATTTTACAAACGTCTGACAAAACTGAAAAATGTAAAATTCCAATTTCAACCAAACATGCTAGAAATGCTCCAATTGAGCTAATTAGCTTATTGTGAGAATATTGCAATTGTCTGACAAAAGTGAAAAATGTAAATTTCCAATTTCAACCAAACATGCTAGAAATGCTCCAATTGAGCTAATTAGCTTATTGTGAGAATGTTACAAACGTCTGACAAAAGTGAAAAATGTAAATTTCCAATTTCAACCAAACATGCTAGATATGCTCCAATTGAGCTAATTAGCTTATTGTGAGAATATTTCAAACGTCTGACAAAACTGAAAAATGTAATTCTCCAATTTCAACCAAACATGCTAGAAATGGTCCAATTGAGCTAATTAGCTTATTGTGAGAATATTACAAACGTCTGACAAAACTGAAAAATGTAAATTTCCAATTTCAACCAAACATGCTAGAAATGCTCCAATTGAGCTAATTAGCTTATTGTGAGAATATTACAAACGTCTGACAAAACTGAAAAATGTAATTTTCCAATTTCAACCAAACATGCTAGAAATGCTCCAATTGAGCTAATTAGCTTATTGTGAGAATATTACAAACGTCTGACAAAACTGAAAAATGTAAATTTCCAATTTCAACCAAACATGCTAGAAATGCTCCAATTGAGCTAATTAGCTTATTGTGAGAATATTGCAATTGTCTGACAAAAGTGAAAAATGTAAACTTCCAATTTTAACCAAACATGCTATAAATGCTCCAATTGAGCTAATTAGCTTATTGTGAGAATATTACAAACGTCTGACAAAACTGAAAAATGTAAATTTTCAATTTCAACCAAATATGCTAGAAATGCTCCAATTGAGCTAATTAGCTTATTGTGAGAATATTGCAATTGTCTGACAAAAGTGAAAAATGTAAATTTCCAATTTCAACCAAACATGCTAGAAATGCTCCAATTGAGCTAATTAGCTTATTGTGAGAATATTACAAACGTCTAAAAAAATTGAAAAATGTAAATTTCCAAGTTCAACCAAACATGCTAGAAATGCTCCAATTGACCTAATTAGCTTATTGTGAGAATATTGCAATTGTCTGACAAAAGTGAAAAATGTAAATTTCCAATTTCAACCAAACATGCTAGAAATGCTCCAATTGAGCTAATTAGCTTATTGTGATAATAATACAAACGTCTGACAAAACTGAAAAATGTTATTTTCCAATTTTAACCAAACATGCTAGAAATGCTCCAATTGAGCTAATTAGCTTATTGTGAGAATATTGCAATTGTCTGACAAAAGTGAAAAATGTAAATTTTCACTTTCAACCAAACATGGTAGAAATGCTCCAATTGAGCTAATTAGCTTGTTGAGAGAATTTTGCAATTGTCTGACAAAAGTGAAAAATGTAAATTTCTAATTTCAACCAAACATGCTAGATATGCTCCAATTGAGCTAATTAGCTTATTGTGAGAATATTGCAATTGTCTGACAAAAGTGAAAAATGTACATTTCCAATTTCAACCAAACATGCTAGAAATGCTCCAATTGGGCTAATTAGCTTATTGTGAGAATATTACAAACGTCTGACAAAACTGAAAAATGTTATTTTCCAATTTCAACCAAACATGCTAGAAATGCTCCAATTGAGCTAATTAGCTTATTGTGAGAATATTGCAATTGTCTGACAAAAGTGAAAAATGTAAATTTCTAATTTCAACCAAACATGCTAGATATGCTCCAATTGAGCTAATTAGCTTATTGTGAGAATATTGCAATTGTCTGACAAAAGTGAAAAATGTAAATTTTCACTTTCAACCAAACTTGGTAGAAATGCTCCAATTGAGCTAATTAGCTTGTTGAGAGAATTTTGCAATTGTTTGACAAAAGTGAAAAATGTAAATTTCCAATTTCAACCAAACATGCTAGAAATGCTCCAATTGAGCTAATTAGCTTATTGTGAGAATATTACAAACGTCTGACAAAACTGAAAAATGTAATTTTCCAATTTCAACCAAACATGCTAGAAATGCTCCAATTGAGCTAATTAGCTTATTGTGAGAATATTACAAACGTCTGACAAAACTGAAAAATGTAAATTTCCAATTTCAACCAAACATGCTAGAAATGCTCCAATTGAGCTAATTAGCTTATTGTGAGAATATTGCAATTGTCTGACAAAAGTGAAAAATGTAAACTTCCAATTTTAACCAAACATGCTATAAATGCTCCAATTGAGCTAATTAGCTTATTGTGAGAATATTACAAACGTCTGACAAAACTGAAAAATGTAAATTTTCAATTTCAACCAAATATGCTAGAAATGCTCCAATTGAGCTAATTAGCTTATTGTGAGAATATTGCAATTGTCTGACAAAAGTGAAAAATGTAAATTTCCAATTTCAACCAAACATGCTAGAAATGCTCCAATTGAGCTAATTAGCTTATTGTGAGAATACTACAAACGTCTCACAAAACTGAAAAATGTGAATTTCCAATTTCAACCAAACATGCTAGAAATGCTCCAATTGAGCTAATTAGCTTATTGTGAGAATATTGCAATTGTCCGACAAAAGTGAAAAATGTAAATTTCCAATTTCAACCAAACATGCTAGAAATGCTCCAATTGAGCTAATTAGCTTATTGTGAGAATATTACAAACGTCTAAAAAAATTGAAAAATGTAAATTTCCAAGTTCAACCAAACATGCTAGAAATGCTCCAATTGAGCTAATTAGCTTATTGTGAGAATATTGCAATTGTCTGACAAAAGTGAAAAATGTAAATTTCCAATTTCAACCAAACATGCTAGAAATGCTCCAATTGAGCTAATTAGCTTATTGTGATAATAATACAAACGTCTGACAAAACTGAAAAATGTTATTTTCCAATTTCAACCAAACATGCTAGAAATGCTCCAATTGAGCTAATTAGCTTATTGTGAGAATATTGCAATTGTCTGACAAAAGTGAAAAATGTAAATTTTCACTTTCAACCAAACATGGTAGAAATGCTCCAATTGAGCTAATTAGCTTGTTGAGAGAATTTTGCAATTGTCTGACAAAAGTGAAAAATGTAAATTTCTAATTTCAACCAAACATGCTAGATATGCTCCAATTGAGCTAATTAGCTTATTGTGAGAATATTGCAATTGTCTGACAAAAGTGAAAAATGTACATTTCCAATTTCAACCAAACATGCTAGAAATGCTCCAATTGGGCTAATTAGCTTATTGTGAGAATATTACAAACGTCTGACAAAACTGAAAAATGTTATTTTCCAATTTCAACCAAACATGCTAGAAATGCTCCAATTGAGCTGATTAGCTTATTGTGAGAATATTGCAATTGTCTGACAAAAGTGAAAAATGTAAATTTCTAATTTCAACCAAACATGCTAGATATGCTCCAATTGAGCTAATTAGCTTATTGTGAGAATATTGCAATTGTCTGACAAAAGTGAAAAATGTAAATTTTCACTTTCAACCAAACTTGGTAGAAATGCTCCAATTGAGCTAATTAGCTTGTTGAGAGAATTTTGCAATTGTTTGACAAAAGTGAAAAATGTAAATTTCCAATTTCAACCAAACATGCTAGAAATGCTCCAATTGAGCTAATTAGCTTATTGTGAGAATATTGCAATTGTCTGACAAAAGCGAAAAATATAAATTTCTAATTTCAACCAAACATGCTAGATATGCTCCAATTGAGCTAATTAGCTTATTGTGAGAATATTGCAATTGTCTGACAAAAGTGAAAAATGTACATTTCCAATTTCAACCAAACATGCTAGAAATGCTCCAATTGAGCTAATTAGCTTATTGTGAGAATATTACAAACGTCTGACAAAACTGAAAAATGTAAACTTCCAACTTCAACCAAACATGCTAGAAATGCTCCAATTGAGCTAATTAGCTTATTGTGAGAATATTACAAACGTCTGACAACACTGAAAATTGTAAATTTTCAATTTCAACCAAACATACTAGAAATGCTCCAATTGAGCTAATTAGCTTATTGTGAGAATATTACAAACGTCTGACAAAACTGAAAAATGTAAATTTCCAATTTCAACCAAACATGCTAGAAATGCTCCAATTGAGCTAATTAGCTTATTGTGAGAATATTACAAACGTCTGACAAAACTGAAAAATTTAAAATTTCAATTTCAACCAAACATGCTAGAAATGCTCCAATTGAGCTAGTTAGCTTATTGTGAGAATATTACAAACGTCTGACAAACCTGAAAAATGTAAATTTCCAATTTCAACCAAACATGCTAGAAATGCTCCAATTGAGCTAATTAGCTTATTGTGAGAATATTACAAACGTCTGACAAAACTGAAAAATGTAAATTTCCAATTTCAACCAAACATGCTAGAAAGGCTCCAATTGAGCTAATTAGCTTATTGTGAGAATATTACAAATGTCTGACAAAACTGAAAAATGTAAAATTCCAATTTCAACCAAACATGCTAGAAATGCTCCAATTGAGCTAATTAACTTATTGTGAGAATATTGCAATTGTCTGACAAAAGTGAAAAATGTCAATTTTCACTTTCAACCAAACATGGTAGAAATGCTCCAATTGAGCTGATTAGCTTGTTGAGAGAATATTGCAATTGTTTGACAAAAGTGAAAAATGTAAGTTTCCAATTTCAACCAAACATGCTAGAAATGCTCCAATTGAGCTAATTAGCTTATTGTGAGAATATTACAAACGTCTGACAAAAGTGAAAAATGTAAATTTCCAATTTCAACCAAACATGCTAGAAATGCTCCAATTGAGCTAATTAGCTTATTGTGAGAATATTACAAACGTCTGACAAAACTGAAAAATGTAATTTTCCAATTTCAACCAAACATGCTAGAAATGCTCCAATTGAGCTAATTAGCTTATTGTGAGAATATTGCAATTGTCTGACAAAAGTGAAAAATGTAAATTTCTAATTTCAACCAAACATGCTAGAAATGCTCCAATTGAGCTAATTAGCTTATTGTGAGAATATTGCAATTGTCTGACAAAAGTGAAAAATGTAAATTTTCACTTTCAACCAAACATGGTAGAAATGCTCCAATTGAGCTAATTAGCTTGTTGAGAGAATATTGCAATTGTTTGACAAAAGTGAAAAATGTAAATTTCCAATTTCAACCAAACATGCTAGAAATGCTCCAATTGAGCTAATTAGCTTATTGTGAGAATATTACAAACGTCTGACAAAACTGAAAAATGTAAATTTCCAATTTCAACCAAACATGCTAGAAATGCTCCAATTGAGCTAATTAGCTTATTGTGAGAATATTGCAATTGTCTGACAAAAGTGAAAAATGTAAATTTCCAATTTCAACCAAACATGCTAGAAATGCTCCAATTGAGCTAATTAGCTTATTGTGAGAATATTACAAACGTCTGACAAAAGTGAAAAATGTAAATTTCCAATTTCAACCAAACATGCTAGATATGCTCCAATTGAGCTAATTAGCTTATTGTGAGAATATTTCAAACGTCTGACAAAACTGAAAAATGTAATTCTCCAATTTCAACCAAACATGCTAGAAATGGTCCAATTGAGCTAATTAGCTTATTGTGAGAATATTACAAACGTCTGACAAAACTGAAAAATGTAAATTTCCAATTTCAACCAAACATGCTAGAAATGCTCCAATTGAGCTAATTAGCTTATTGTGAGAATATTACAAACGTCTGACAAAACTGAAAAATGTAATTTTCCAATTTCAACCTAACATGCTAGAAATGCTCCAATTGAGCTAATTAGCTTATTGTGAGAATATTACAAACGTCTGACAAAACTGAAAAATGTAAATTTCCAATTTCAACCAAACATGCTAGAAATGCTCCAATTGAGCTAATTAGCTTATTGTGATAATAATACAAACGTCTGACAAAACTGAAAAATGTTATTTTCCAATTTCAACCAAACATGCTAGAAATGCTCCAATTGAGCTAATTAGCTTATTGTGAGAATATTGCAATTGTCTGACAAAAGTGAAAAATGTAAATTTCTAATTTCAACCAAACATGCTAGATATGCTCCAATTGAGCTAATTAGCTTATTGTGAGAATATTGCAATTGTCTGACAAAAGTGAAAAATGTAAATTTCTAATTTCAACCAAACATGCTAGATATGCTCCAATTGAGCTAATTAGCTTATTGTGAGAATATTGCAATTGTCTGACAAAAGTGAAAAATGTAAATTTTCACTTTCAACCAAACATGGTAGAAATGCTCCAATTGAGCTAATTAGCTTGTTGAGAGAATTTTGCAATTGTTTGACAAAAGTGAAAAATGTGAATTTCCAATTTCAACCAAACATGCTAGAAATGCTCCAATTGAGCTAATTAGCTTATTGTGAGAATATTGCAATTGTCTGACAAAAGTGAAAAATGTAAATTTCCAATTTCAACCAAACATGCTAGAAATGCTCCAATTGAGCTAATTAGCTTATTGTGAGAATATTACAAACGTCTGACAAAAGTGAAAAATGTAAATTTCCAATTTCAACCAAACATGCTAGATATGCTCCAATTGAGCTAATTAGCTTATTGTGAGAATATTTCAAACGTCTGACAAAACTGAAAAATGTAATTCTCCAATTTCAACCAAACATGCTAGAAATGCTCCAATTGAGCTAATTAGCTTATTGTGAGAATATTACAAACGTCTGACAAAACTGAAAAATGTAAATTTCCAATTTCAACCAAACATGCTAGAAATGCTCCAATTGAGCTAATTAGCTTATTGTGAGAATATTACAAACGTCTGACAAAACTGAAAAATGTAATTTTCCAATTTCAACCTAACATGCTAGAAATGCTCCAATTGAGCTAATTAGCTTATTGTGAGAATATTACAAACGTCTGACAAAAGTGAAAAATGTAAATTTCCAATTTCAACCAAACATGCTAGAAATGCTCCAATTGAGCTAATTAGCTTATTGTGAGAATATTACAAACGTCTGACAAAACTGAAAAATGTAATTTTCCAATTTCAACCAAACATGCTAGAAATGCTCCAATTGAGCTAATTAGCTTATTGTGAGAATATTGCAATTGTCTGACAAAAGTGAAAAATGTAAATTTCTAATTTCAACCAAACATGCTAGAAATGCTCCAATTGAGCTAATTAGCTTATTGTGAGAATATTGCAATTGTCTGACAAAAGTGAAAAATGTAAATTTCCAATTTCAACCAAACATGCTAGAAATGCTCCAATTGAGCTAATTAGCTTATTGTGAGAATATTACAAACGTCTGACAAAAGTGAAAAATGTAAATTTCCAATTTCAACCAAACATGCTAGATATGCTCCAATTGAGCTAATTAGCTTATTGTGAGAATATTTCAAACGTCTGACAAAACTGAAAAATGTAATTCTCCAATTTCAACCAAACATGCTAGAAATGGTCCAATTGAGCTAATTAGCTTATTGTGAGAATATTACAAACGTCTGACAAAACTGAAAAATGTAAATTTCCAATTTCAACCAAACATGCTAGAAATGCTCCAATTGAGCTAATTAGCTTATTGTGAGAATATTACAAACGTCTGACAAAACTGAAAAATGTAATTTTCCAATTTCAACCTAACATGCTAGAAATGCTCCAATTGAGCTAATTAGCTTATTGTGAGAATATTACAAACGTCTGACAAAAGTGAAAAATGTAAATTTCCAATTTCAACCAAACATGCTAGATATGCTCCAATTGAGCTAATTAGCTTATTGTGAGAATATTTCAAACGTCTGACAAAACTGAAAAATGTAATTCTCCAATTTCAACCAAACATGCTAGAAATGGTCCAATTGAGCTAATTAGCTTATTGTGAGAATATTACAAACGTCTGACAAAACTGAAAAATGTAAATTTCCAATTTCAACCAAACATGCTAGAAATGCTCCAATTGAGCTAATTAGCTTATTGTGAGAATATTACAAACGTCTGACAAAACTGAAAAATGTAATTTTCCAATTTCAACCTAACATGCTAGAAATGCTCCAATTGAGCTAATTAGCTTATTGTGAGAATATTACAAACGTCTGACAAAAGTGAAAAATGTAAATTTCCAATTTCAACCAAACATGCTAGAAATGCTCCAATTGAGCTAATTAGCTTATTGTGAGAATATTACAAACGTCTGACAAAACTGAAAAATGTAATTTTCCAATTTCAACCAAACATGCTAGAAATGCTCCAATTGAGCTAATTAGCTTATTGTGAGAATATTGCAATTGTCTGACAAAAGTGAAAAATGTAAATTTCTAATTTCAACCAAACATGCTAGAAATGCTCCAATTGAGCTAATTAGCTTATTGTGAGAATATTGCAATTGTCTGACAAAAGTGAAAAATGTAAATTTTCACTTTCAACCAAACATGGTAGAAATGCTCCAATTGAGCTAATTAGCTTGTTGAGAGAATATTGCAATTGTTTGACAAAAGTGAAAAATGTAAATTTCCAATTTCAACCAAACATGCTAGAAATGCTCCAATTGAGCTAATTAGCTTATTGTGAGAATATTACAAACGTCTGACAAAACTGAAAAATGTAAATTTCCAATTTCAACCAAACATGCTAGAAATGCTCCAATTGAGCTAATTAGCTTATTGTGAGAATATTGCAATTGTCTGACAAAAGTGAAAAATGTAAATTTCCAATTTCAACCAAACATGCTAGAAATGCTCCAATTGAGCTAATTAGCTTATTGTGAGAATATTACAAACGTCTGACAAAAGTGAAAAATGTAAATTTCCAATTTCAACCAAACATGCTAGATATGCTCCAATTGAGCTAATTAGCTTATTGTGAGAATATTTCAAACGTCTGACAAAACTGAAAAATGTAATTCTCCAATTTCAACCAAACATGCTAGAAATGGTCCAATTGAGCTAATTAGCTTATTGTGAGAATATTACAAACGTCTGACAAAACTGAAAAATGTAAATTTCCAATTTCAACCAAACATGCTAGAAATGCTCCAATTGAGCTAATTAGCTTATTGTGAGAATATTACAAACGTCTGACAAAACTGAAAAATGTAATTTTCCAATTTCAACCTAACATGCTAGAAATGCTCCAATTGAGCTAATTAGCTTATTGTGAGAATATTACAAACGTCTGACAAAACTGAAAAATGTAAATTTCCAATTTCAACCAAACATGCTTGAAATGCTCCAATTGAGCTAATTAGCTTATTGTGAGAATATTGCAATTGTCTGACAAAAGTGAAAAATGTAAACTTCCAATTTCAACCAAACATGCTATAAATGCTC
This sequence comes from Watersipora subatra, assembly GCF_963576615.1. Taxonomy (NCBI): domain Eukaryota; kingdom Metazoa; phylum Bryozoa; class Gymnolaemata; order Cheilostomatida; family Watersiporidae; genus Watersipora; species Watersipora subatra. The sequence continues at coordinate 629,481 of NW_027045297.1, forward strand.
CAATTGAGCTAATTAGCTTATTGTGAGAATATTACAAACGTCTGACAAAACTGAAAAATGTAAATTTTCAATTTCAACCAAACATGCTAGAAACGCTCCAATTGAGCTAATTAGCTTATTGTGAGAATATTGCAATTGTCTGACAAAAGTGAAAAATGTAAATTTCCAAGTTCAACCAAACATGCTAGAAATGCTCCAATTGAGCTAATTAGCTTATTCTGAGAATATTACAAACGTCTGACAAAACTGAAAAATGTAATTTTCCAATTTCAGCCAAACATGCTAGAAATGCTCCAATTGAGCTAATTAGCTTATTGTGAGAATATTGCGATTGTCTGACAAAAGTGAAAAATGTAAATTTCCAATTTGAACCAAACATGCTAGAAATGCTCCAATTGAGCTAATTAGCTTATTGTGAGAATATTGCAATTGTCTGACAAAACTGAAAAATGTAAATTTCCAATTTCAACCAAACATGCTAGAAATGCTCCAATTGAGCTAATTTGCTTATTGTGAGAAAATTACAAACGTCTGACAAAACTGAAAAATGTAAAATTCCAATTTCAGCCAAACATGCTAGAAATGCTCCAATTGAGCTAATTAGCTTATTGTGAGAATATTACAAACGTCTGACAAAACTGAAAAATGTAAATTTCCAATTTCAACCAAACATGCTAGAAATGCTCCAATTGAGCTAATTAGCTTATTGTGAGAATATTACAAATGTCTGACAAAACTGAAAAATGTAAAATTCCAATTTCAACCAAGCATGCTAGAAATGCTTCAATTGAGCTAATTAGCTTATTGTGAGAATATTGCAATTGTCTGACAAAAGTGAAAAATGTAAATTTTCACTTTCAACCAAACATGGTAGAAATGCTCAAATTGCGCAAATAAGCCTACTGTAAGATTTTTACAAACGTCTGACAAAACTGAAAAATGTAAAATTCCAATTTCAACCAAACATGCTAGAAATGCTCCAATTGAGCTAATTAGCTTATTGTGAGAATATTGCAATTGTCTGACAAAAGTGAAAAATGTAAATTTCCAATTTCAACCAAACATGCTAGAAATGCTCCAATTGAGCTAATTAGCTTATTGTGAGAATATTTCAAACGTCTGACAAAACTGAAAAATGTAATTCTCCAATTTCAACCAAACATGCTAGAAATGCTCCAATTGAGCTAATTAGCTTATTGTGAGAATATTACAAACGTCTGACAAAACTGAAAAATGTAATTTTCCAATTTCAACCAAACATGCTAGAAATGCTCCAATTGAGCTAATTAGCTTATTGTGAGAATATTACAAACGTCTGACAAAACTGAAAAATGTAAATTTCCAATTTCAACCAAACATGCTAGAAATGCTCCAATTGAGCTAATTAGCTTATTGTGAGAATATTGCAATTGTCTGACAAAAGTGAAAAGTGTAAACTTCCAATTTCAACCAAACATGCTATAAATGCTCCAATTGAGCTAATTAGCTTATTGTGAGAATATTACAAACGTCTGACAAAACTGAAAAATGTAAATTTTCAATTTCAACCAAACATGCTAGAAACGCTCCAATTGAGCTAATTAGCTTATTGTGAGAATATTGCAATTGTCTGACAAAAGTGAAAAATGTAAATTTCCAAGTTCAACCAAACATGCTAGAAATGCTCCAATTGAGCTAATTAGCTTATTCTGAGAATATTACAAACGTCTGACAAAACTGAAAAATGTAATTCTCCAATTTCAACCAAACATGCTAGAAATGGTCCAATTGAGCTAATTAGCTTATTGTGAGAATATTACAAACGTCTGACAAAACTGAAAAATGTAAATTTCCAATTTCAACCAAACATGCTAGAAATGCTCCAATTGAGCTAATTAGCTTATTGTGAGAATATTACAAACGTCTGACAAAACTGAAAAATGTAATTTTCCAATTTCAACCAAACATGCTAGAAATGCTTTAATTGAGCTAATTAGCTTATTGTGAGAATATTACAAACGTCTGACAAAACTGAAAAATGTAAATTTCCAATTTCAACCAAACATGCTAGAAATGCTCCAATTGAGCTAATTAGCTTATTGTGAGAATATTGCAATTGTCTGACAAAAGTGAAAAATGTAAACTTCCAATTTTAACCAAACATGCTATAAATGCTCCAATTGAGCTAATTAGCTTATTGTGAGAATATTACAAACGTCTGACAAAACTGAAAAATGTAAATTTTCAATTTCAACCAAATATGCTAGAAATGCTCCAATTGAGCTAATTAGCTTATTGTGAGAATATTGCAATTGTCTGACAAAAGTGAAAAATGTAAATTTCCAAGTTCAACCAAACATGCTAGAAATGCTCCAATTGAGCTAATTAGCTTATTCTGAGAATATTACAAACGTCTGACAAAAGTGAAAAATGTAAATTTCCAATTTCAACCAAACATGCTAGAAATGCTCCAATTGAGCTAATTAGCTTATTGTGATAATAATACAAACGTCTGACAAAACTGAAAAATGTTATTTTCCAATTTCAACCAAACATGCTAGAAATGCTCCAATTGAGCTAATTAGCTTATTGTGAGAATATTGCAATTGTCTGACAAAAGTGAAAAATGTAAATTTCTAATTTCAACCAAACATGCTAGATATGCTCCAATTGAGCTAATTAGCTTATTGTGAGAATATTGCAATTGTCTGACAAAAGTGAAAAATGTAAATTTTCACTTTCAACCAAACATGGTAGAAATGCTCCAATTGAGCTAATTAGCTTGTTGAGAGAATTTTGCAATTGTTTGACAAAAGTGAAAAATGTGAATTTCCAATTTCAACCAAACATGCTAGAAATGCTCCAATTGAGCTAATTAGCTTATTGTGAGAATATTGCAATTGTCTGACAAAAGTGAAAAATGTAAATTTTCACTTTCAACCAAACATGGTAGAAATGCTCCAATTGAGCTAATTAGCTTGTTGAGAGAATTTTGCAATTGTCTGACAAAAGTGAAAAATGTAAATTTCTAATTTCAACCAAACATGCTAGATATGCTCCAATTGAGCTAATTAGCTTATTGTGAGAATATTGCAATTGTCTGACAAAAGTGAAAAATGTACATTTCCAATTTCAACCAAACATGCTAGAAATGCTCCAATTGAGCTAATTAGCTTATTGTGAGAATATTACAAACGTCTGACAAAACTGAAAAATGTTATTTTCCAATTTCAATCAAACATGCTAGAAATGCTCCAATTGAGCTAATTAGCTTATTGTGAGAATATTGCAATTGTCTGACAAAAGTGAAAAATGTAAATTTCTAATTTCAACCAAACATGCTAGATATGCTCCAATTGAGCTAATTAGCTTATTGTGAGAATATTGCAATTGTCTGACAAAAGTGAAAAATGTAAATTTTCACTTTCAACCAAACATGGTAGAAATGCTCCAATTGAGCTAATTAGCTTGTTGAGAGAATTTTGCAATTGTCTGACAAAAGTGAAAAATATAAATTTCTAATTTCAACCAAACATGCTAGATATGCTCCAATTGAGCTAATTAGCTTATTGTGAGAATATTGCAATTGTCTGACAAAAGTGAAAAATGTACATTTCCAATTTCAACCAAACATGCTAGAAATGCTCCAATTGAGCTAATTAGCTTATTGTGAGAATATTACAAACGTCTGACGAAACTGAAAAATGTAAACTTCCAACTTCAACCAAACATGCTAGAAATGCTCCAATTGAGCTAATTAGCTTATTGTGAGAATATTACAAACGTCTGACAACACTGAAAATTGTAAATTTTCAATTTCAACCAAACATACTAGAAATGCTCCAATTGAGCTAATTAGCTTATTGTGAGAATATTACAATTGTCTGACAAAACTGAAAAATGTAAATTTCCAATTTCAACCAAACATGCTAGAAATGCTCCAATTGAGCTAATTAGCTTATTGTGAGAATATTACAAATGTCTGACAAAACTGAAAAATGTAAAATTCCAATTTCAACCAAGCATGCTAGAAATGCTTCAATTGAGCTAATTAGCTTATTGTGAGAATATTGCAATTGTCTGACAAAAGTGAAAAATGTAAATTTTCACTTTCAACCAAACATGGTAGAAATGCTCAAATTGCGCAAATAAGCCTACTGTAAGAATTTTACAAACGTCTGACAAAACTGAAAAATGTAAAATTCCAATTTCAACCAAACATGCTAGAAATGCTCCAATTGAGCTAATTAGCTTATTGTGAGAATATTGCAATTGTCTGACAAAAGTGAAAAATGTAACTTTCCAATTTCAACCAAACATGCTAGAAATGCTCCAATTGAGCTAATTAGCTTATTGTGAGAATATTACAAACGTCTGACAAAAGTGAAAAATGTAAATTTCCAATTTCAACCAAACATGCTAGATATGCTCCAATTGAGCTAATTAGCTTATTGTGAGAATATTTCAAACGTCTGACAAAACTGAAAAATGTAATTCTCCAATTTCAACCAAACATGCTAGAAATGGTCCAATTGAGCTAATTAGCTTATTGTGAGAATATTACAAACGTCTGACAAAGCTGAAAAATGTAAATTTCCAATTTCAACCAAACATGCTAGAAATGCTCCAATTGAGCTAATTAGCTTATTGTGAGAATATTACAAACGTCTGACAAAACTGAAAAATGTAATTTTCCAATTTCAGCCAAACATGCTAGAAATGCTCCAATTGAGCTAATTAGCTTATTGTGAGAATATTACAAACGTCTGACAAAACTGAAAAATGTAAATTTCCAATTTCAACCAAACATGCTAGAAATGCTCCAATTGAGCTAATTAGCTTATTGTGAGAATATTGCAATTGTCTGACAAAAGTGAAAAATGTAAACTTCCAATTTTAACCAAACATGCTATAAATGCTCCAATTGAGCTAATTAGCTTATTGTGAGAATATTACAAACGTCTGACAAAACTGAAAAATGTAAATTTTCAATTTCAACCAAATATGCTAGAAATGCTCCAATTGAGCTAATTAGCTTATTGTGAGAATATTGCAATTGTCTGACAAAAGTGAAAAATGTAAATTTCCAAGTTCAACCAAACATGCTAGAAATGCTCCAATTGAGCTAATTAGCTTATTCTGAGAATATTACAAACGTCTGACAAAAGTGAAAAATGTAAATTTCCAATTTCAACCAAACATGCTAGAAATGCTCCAATTGAGCTAATTAGCTTATTGTGATAATAATACAAACGTCTGACAAAACTGAAAAATGTTATTTTCCAATTTCAACCAAACATGCTAGAAATGCTCCAATTGAGCTAATTAGCTTATTGTGGGAATATTGCAATTGTCTGACAAAAGTGAAAAATGTAAATTTCTAATTTCAACCAAACATGCTAGATATGCTCCAATTGAGCTAATTAGCTTATTGTGAGAATATTGCAATTGTCTGACAAAAGTGAAAAATGTAAATTTTCACTTTCAACCAAACATGGTAGAAATGCTCCAATTGAGCTAATTAGCTTGTTGAGAGAATTTTGCAATTGTTTGACAAAAGTGAAAAATGTAAATTTCCAATTTCAACCAAACATGCTAGAAATGCTCCAATTGAGCTAATTAGCTTATTGTGAGAATATTGCAATTGTCTGACAAAAGTGAAAAATGTAAATTTTCACTTTCAACCAAACATGGTAGAAATGCTCCAATTGAGCTAATTAGCTTGTTGAGAGAATTTTGCAATTGTCTGACAAAAGTGAAAAATGTAAATTTCTAATTTCAACCAAACATGCTAGATATGCTCCAATTGAGCTAATTAGCTTATTGTGAGAATATTGCAATTGTCTGACAAAAGTGAAAAATGTACATTTCCAATTTCAACCAAACATGCTAGAAATGCTCCAATTGGGCTAATTAGCTTATTGTGAGAATATTACAAACGTCTGACAAAACTGAAAAATGTTATTTTCCAATTTCAACCAAACATGCTAGAAATGCTCCAATTGAGCTAATTAGCTTATTGTGAGAATATTGCAATTGTCTGACAAAAGTGAAAAATGTAAAGTTCTAATTTCAACCAAACATGCTAGATATGCTCCAATTGAGCTAATTAGCTTATTGTGAGAATATTGCAATTGTCTGACAAAAGTGAAAAATGTAAATTTCCAATTTCAACCAAACATGCTAGAAATGCTCCAATTGAGCTAATTAGCTTATTGTGAGAATATTACAAATGTCTGACAAAACTGAAAAATGTAAAATTCCAATTTCAACCAAGCATGCTAGAAATGCTTCAATTGAGCTAATTAGCTTATTGTGAGAATATTGCAATTGTCTGACAAAAGTGAAAAATGTAAATTTTCACTTTCAACCAAACATGGTAGAAATGCTCAAATTGCGCAAATAAGCCTACTGTAAGAATTTTACAAACGTCTGACAAAACTGAAAAATGTAAAATTCCAATTTCAACCAAACATGCTAGAAATGCTCCAATTGAGCTAATTAGCTTATTGTGAGAATATTGCAACTATCTGACAAAAGTGAAAAATGTAACTTTCCAATTTCAACCAAACATGCTAGAAATGCTCCAATTGAGCTAATTAGCTTATTGTGAGAATATTACAAACGTCTGACAAAAGTGAAAAATGTAAATTTCCAATTTCAACCAAACATGCTAGATATGCTCCAATTGAGCTAATTAGCTTATTGTGAGAATATTTCAACGTCTGACAAAACTGAAAAATGTAATTCTCCAATTTCAACCAAACATGCTAGAAATGGTCCAATTGAGCTAATTAGCTTATTGTGAGAATATTACAAACGTCTGACAAAACCGAAAAATGTAAATTTCCAATTTCAACCAAACATGCTAGAAATGCTCCAATTGAGCTAATTAGCTTATTGTGAGAATATTACAAACGTCTGACAAAACTGAAAAATGTAATTTTCCAATTTCAACCAAACATGCTAGAAATGCTCCAATTGAGCTAATTAGCTTATTGTGAGAATTTTACAAACGTCTGACAAAACTGAAAAATGTAAATTTCCAATTTCAACCAAACATGCTAGAAATGCTCCAATTGAGCTAATTAGCTTATTGTGAGAATATTGCAATTGTCTGACAAAAGTGAAAAATGTAAACTTCCAATTTTAACCAAACATGCTATAAATGCTCCAATTGAGCTAATTAGCTTATTGTGAGAATATTACAAACGTCTGACAAAACTGAAAAATGTAAATTTTCAATTTCAACCAAATATGCTAGAAATGCTCCAATTGAGCTAATTAGCTTATTGTGAGAATATTGCAATTGTCTGACAAAAGTGAAAAATGTAAATTTCCAAGTTCAACCAAACATGCTAGAAATGCTCCAATTGAGCTAATTAGCTTATTCTGAGAATATTACAAACGTCTGACAAAAGTGAAAAATGTAAATTTCCAATTTCAACCAAACATGCTAGAAATGCTCCAATTGAGCTAATTAGCTTATTGTGATAATAATACAAACGTCTGACAAAACTGAAAAATGTTATTTTCCAATTTCAACCAAACATGCTAGAAATGCTCCAATTGAGCTAATTAGCTTATTGTGAGAATATTGCAATTGTCTGACAAAAGTGAAAAATGTAAATTTCTAATTTCAACCAAACATGCTAGATATGCTCCAATTGAGCTAATTAGCTTATTGTGAGAATATTGCAATTGTCTGACAAAAGTGAAAAATGTAAATTTTCACTTTCAACCAAACATGGTAGAAATGCTCCAATTGAGCTAATTAGCTTGTTGAGAGAATTTTGCAATTGTTTGACAAAAGTGAAAAATGTAAATTTCCAATTTCAACCAAACATGGTAGAAATGCTCCAATTGAGCTAATTAGCTTGTTGAGAGAATTTTGCAATTGTCTGACAAAAGTGAAAAATGTAAATTTCTAATTTCAACCAAACATGCTAGATATGCTCCAATTGAGCTAATTAGCTTATTGTGAGAATATTGCAATTGTCTGACAAAAGTGAAAAATGTACATTTCCAATTTCAACCAAACATGCTAGAAATGCTCCAATTGGGCTAATTAGCTTATTGTGAGAATATTACAAACGTCTGACAAAACTGAAAAATGTTATTTTCCAATTTCAACCAAACATGCTAGAAATGCTCCAATTGAGCTAATTAGCTTATTGTGAGAATATTGCAATTGTCTGACAAAAGTGAAAAATGTAAAGTTCTAATTTCAACCAAACATGCTAGATATGCTCCAATTGAGCTAATTAGCTTATTGTGAGAATATTGCAATTGTCTGACAAAAGTGAAAAATGTAAATTTTCACTTTCAACCAAACATGGTAGAAATGCTCCAATTGAGCTAATTAGCTTGTTGAGAGAATTTTGCAATTGTTTGACAAAAGTGAAAAATGTAAATTTCCAATTTCAACCAAACATGCTAGAAATGCTCCAATTGAGCTAATTAGCTTATTGTGAGAATATTGCAATTGTCTGACAAAAGTGAAAAATGTAAATTTTCACTTTCAACCAAACATGGTAGAAATGCTCCAATTGAGCTAATTAGCTTGTGGAGAGAATTTTGCAATTGTCTGACAAAAGTGAAAAATATAAATTTCTAATTTCAACCAAACATGCTAGATATGCTCCAATTGAGCTAATTAGCTTATTGTGAGAATATTGCAATTGTCTGACAAAAGTGAAAAATGTACATTTCCAATTTCAACCAAACATGCTAGAAATGCTCCAATTGAGCTAATTAGCTTATTGTGAGAATATTACAAACGTCTGACAAAACTGAAAAATGTAAACTTCCAACTTCAACCAAACATGCTAGAAATGCTCCAATTGAGCTAATTAGCTTATTGTGAGAATATTACAAACGTCTGACAACACTGAAAATTGTAAATTTTCAATTTCAACCAAACATACTAGAAATGCTCCAATTGAGCTAATTAGCTAATTGTGAGAATATTACAAACGTCTGACAAAACTGAAAAATGTAAATTTCCAATTTCAACCAAACATGCTAGAAATGCTCCAATTGAGCTAATTAGCTTATTGTGAGAATATTACAAACGTCTGACAAAACTGAAAATTTTAAGATTTCAATTTCAACCAAACATGCTAGAAATGCTCCAATTGAGCTAATTAGCTTATTGTGAGAATATTACAAACGTCTGACAAACCTGTAAAATGTAAATTTCCAATTTCAACCAAACATGCTAGAAATGCTCCAATTGAGCTAATTAGCTTATTGTGAGAATATTGCAATTGTCTGACAAAAGTGAAAAATGTGAATTTCCAATTTCAACCAAACATGATAGAAAGGCTCCAATTGAGCTAATTAGCTTATTGTGAGAATATTACAAATGTCTGACAAAACTGAAAAATGTAAAATTCCAATTTCAACCAAACATGCTATAAATGCTCCAATTGAGCTAATTAACTTATTGTGAGAATATTGCAATTGTCTGACAAAAGTGAAAAATGTAAATTTTCACTTTCAACCAAACATGGTAGAAATGCTCCAATTGAGCTGATTAGCTTGTTGAGAGAATATTGCAATTGTTTGACAAAAGTGAAAAATGTAAGTTTCCAATTTCAACCAAACATGCTAGAAATGCTCCAATTGAGCTAATTAGCTTATTGTGAGAATATTACAAACGTCTGACAAAAGTGAAAAATGTAAATTTTCACTTTCAACCAAACATGCTAGAAATGCTCCAATTGAGCTAATTAGCTTATTGTGAGAATATTGCAATTGTCTGACAAAAGTGAAAAATGTAAATTTCTAATTTCAACCTAACATGCGAGAAATGCTCCAATTGAGCTAATTAGCTTATTGTGAGAATATTGCAATTGTCTGACAAAAGTGAAAAATGTAAATTTTCACTTTCAACCAAACATGGTAGAAATGCTCCAATTGAGCTAATTAGCTTGTTGAGAGAATATTGCAATTGTTTGACAAAAGTGAAAAATGTAAATTTCCAATTTCAACCAAACATGCTAGAAATGGTCCAATTGAGCTAATTAGCTTATTGTGAGAATATTACAAACGTCTGACAAAAGTGAAAAATGTAAATTTCCAATTTCAACCAAACATGCTAGATATGCTCCAATTGAGCTAATTAGCTTATTGTGAGAATATTTCAAACGTCTGACAAAACTGAAAAATGTAATTCTCCAATTTCAACCAAACATGCTAGAAATGGTCCAATTGAGCTAATTAGCTTATTGTGAGAATATTACAAACGTCTGACAAAACTGAAAAATGTAAATTTCCAATTTCAATCAAACATGCTAGAAATGCTCTAATTGAGCTAATTAGCTTATTGTGAGAATATTACAAACGTCTGACAAAACTGAAAAATGTAATTTTCCAATTTCAACCAAACATGCTAGAAATGCTCCAATTGAGCTAATTAGCTTATTGTGAGAATATTACAAACGTCTGACAAAACTGAAAAATGTAAATTTCCAATTTCAACCAAACATGCTAGAAATGCTCCAATTGAGCTAATTAGCTTATTGTGAAAATATTGCAATTGTCTGACAAAAGTGAAAAATGTAAACTTCCAATTTCAACCAAACATGCTATAAATGCTCCAATTGAGCTAATTAGCTTATTGTGAGAATATTACAAACGTCTGACAAAACTGAAAAATGTAAATTTTCAATTTCAACCAAACATGCTAGAAACGCTCCAATTGAGCTAATTAGCTTATTGTGAGAATATTGCAATTGTCTGACAAAAGTGAAAAATGTAAATTTCCAAGTTCAACCAAACATGCTAGAAATCCTCCAATTGAGCTAATTAGCTTATTCTGAGAATATTACAAACGTCTGACAAAACTGAAAAATGTAATTTTCCAATTTCAGCCAAACATGCTAGAAATGCTCCAATTGAGCTAATTAGCTTATTGTGAGAATATTGCGATTGTCTGACAAAAGTGAAAAATGTAAATTTCCAATTTGAACCAAACATGCTAGAAATGCTCCAATTGAGCTAATTAGCTTATTGTGAGAATATTGCAATTGTCTGACAAAACTGAAAAATGTAAATTTCCAATTTCAACCAAACATGCTAGAAATGCTCCAATTGAGCTAATTAGCTTATTGTGAGAATATTACAAATGTCTGACAAAACTGAAAAATGTAAAATTCCAATTTCAACCAAGCATGCTAGAAATGCTTCAATTGAGCTAATTAGCTTATTGTGAGAATATTGCAATTGTCTGACAAAAGTGAAAAATGTAAATTTTCACTTTCAACCAAACATGGTAGAAATGCTCAAATTGCGCAAATAAGCCTACTGTAAGAATTTTACAAACGTCTGACAAAACTGAAAAATGTAAAATTCCAATTTCAACCAAACATGCTAGAAATGCTCCAATTGAGCTAATTAGCTTATTCTGAGAATATTACAAACGTCTGACAAAAGTGAAAAATGTAAATTTCCAATTTCAACCAAACATGCTAGAAATGCTCCAATTGAGCTAATTAGCTTATTGTGAGAATATTACAAATGTCTGACAAAACTGAAAAATGTAAAATTCCAATTTCAACCAAGCATGCTAGAAATGCTTCAATTGAGCTAATTAGCTTATTGTGAGAATATTGCAATTGTCTGACAAAAGTGAAAAATGTAAATTTTCACTTTCAACCAAACATGGTAGAAATGCTCAAATTGCGCAAATAAGCCTACTGTAAGAATTTTACAAACGTCTGACAAAACTGAAAAATGTAAAATTCCAATTTCAACCAAACATGCTAGAAATGCTCCAATTGAGCTAATTAGCTTATTCTGAGAATATTACAAACGTCTGACAAAAGTGAAAAATGTAAATTTCCAATTTCAACCAAACATGCTAGAAATGCTCCAATTGAGCTAATTAGCTTATTGTGATAATAATACAAACGTCTGACAAAACTGAAAAATGTTATTTTCCAATTTCAACCAAACATGCTAGAAATGCTCCAATTGAGCTAATTAGCTTATTGTGAGAATATTGCAATTGTCTGACAAAAGTGAAAAATGTAAATTTCCAATTTGAACCAAACATGCTAGAAATGCTCCAATTGAGCTAATTAGCTTATTGTGAGAATATTGCAATTGTCTGACAAAAGTGAAAAATGTAAATTTCCAATTTGAACCAAACATGCTAGAAATGCTCCAATTGAGCTAATTAGCTTATTGTGAGAATATTGCGATTGTCTGACAAAAGTGAAAAATGTAAATTTCCAATTTGAACCAAACATGCTAGAAATGCTCCAATTGAGCTAATTAGCTTATTGTGAGAATATTGCAATTGTCTGACAAAACTGAAAAATGTAAATTTCCAATTTCAACCAAACATGCTAGAAATGCTCCAATTGAGCTAATTAGCTTATTGTGAGAATATTACAAATGTCTGACAAAACTGAAAAATGTAAAATTCCAATTTCAACCAAGCATGCTAGAAATGCTTCAATTGAGCTAATTAGCTTATTGTGAGAATATTGCAATTGTCTGACAAAAGTGAAAAATGTAAATTTTCACTTTCAACCAAACATGGTAGAAATGCTCAAATTGCGCAAATAAGCCTACTGTAAGAATTTTACAAACGTCTGACAAAACTGAAAAATGTAAAATTCCAATTTCAACCAAACATGCTAGAAATGCTCCAATTGAGCTAATTAGCTTATTCTGAGAATATTACAAACGTCTGACAAAAGTGAAAAATGTAAATTTCCAATTTCAACCAAACATGCTAGAAATGCTCCAATTGAGCTAATTAGCTTATTGTGATAATAATACAAACGTCTGACAAAACTGAAAAATGTTATTTTCCAATTTCAACCAAACATGCTAGAAATGCTCCAATTGAGCTAATTAGCTTATTGTGAGAATATTGCAATTGTCTGACAAAAGTGAAAAATGTAAATTTCTAATTTCAACCAAACATGCTAGATATGCTCCAATTGAGCTAATTAGCTTATTGTGAGAATATTGCAATTGTCTGACAAAAGTGAAAAATGTAAATTTTCACTTTCAACCAAACATGGTAGAAATGCTCCAATTGAGCTAATTAGCTTGTTGAGAGAATTTTGCAATTGTTTGACAAAAGTGAAAAATGTAAATTTCCAATTTCAACCAAACATGCTAGAAATGCTCCAATTGAGCTAATTAGCTTATTGTGAGAATATTGCAATTGTCTGACAAAAGTGAAAAATGTAAATTTTCACTTTCAACCAAACATGGTAGAAATGCTCCAATTGAGCTAATTAGCTTGTTGAGAGAATTTTGCAATTGTCTGACAAAAGTGAAAAATGTAAATTTCTAATTTCAACCAAACATGCTAGATATGCTCCAATTGAGCTAATTAGCTTATTGTGAGAATATTGCAATTGTCTGACAAAAGTGAAAAATGTACATTTCCAATTTCAACCAAACATGCTAGAAATGCTCCAATTGGGCTAATTAGCTTATTGTGAGAATATTACAAACGTCTGACAAAACTGAAAAATGTTATTTTCCAATTTCAACCAAACATGCTAGAAATGCTCCAATTGAGCTAATTAGCTTATTGTGAGAATATTGCAATTGTCTGACAAAAGTGAAAAATGTAAAGTTCTAATTTCAACCAAACATGCTAGATATGCTCCAATTGAGCTAATTAGCTTATTGTGAGAATATTGCAATTGTCTGACAAAAGTGAAAAATGTAAATTTTCACTTTCAACCAAACATGGTAGAAATGCTCCAATTGAGCTAATTAGCTTGTTGAGAGAATTTTGCAATTGTTTGACAAAAGTGAAAAATGTAAATTTCTAATTTCAACCAAACATGCTAGAAATGCTCCAATTGAGCTAATTAGCTTATTGTGAGAATATTACAAACGTCTGACAAAACTGAAAATTTTAAGATTTCAATTTCAACCAAACATGCTAGAAATGCTCCAATTGAGCTAATTAGCTTATTGTGAGAATATTACAAACGTCTGACAAACCTGTAAAATGTAAATTTCCAATTTCAACCAAACATGCTAGAAATGCTCCAATTGAGCTAATTAGCTTATTGTGAGAATATTGCAATTGTCTGACAAAAGTGAAAAATGTAAACTTCCAATTTCAACCAAACATGCTATAAATGCTCCAATTGAGCTAATTAGCTTATTGTGAGAATATTACAAACGTCTGACAAAACTGAAAAATGTAAATTTTCAATTTCAACCAAACATGCTAGAAACGCTCCAATTGAGCTAATTAGCTTATTGTGAGAATATTGCAATTGTCTGACAAAAGTGAAAAATGTAAATTTCCAAGTTCAACCAAACATGCTAGAAATCCTCCAATTGAGCTAATTAGCTTATTCTGAGAATATTACAAACGTCTGACAAAACTGAAAAATGTAATTTTCCAATTTCAGCCAAACATGCTAGAAATGCTCCAATTGAGCTAATTAGCTTATTGTGAGAATATTGCGATTGTCTGACAAAAGTGAAAAATGTAAATTTCCAATTTGAACCAAACATGCTAGAAATGCTCCAATTGAGCTAATTAGCTTATTGTGAGAATATTGCAATTGTCTGACAAAACTGAAAAATGTAAATTTCCAATTTCAACCAAACATGCTAGAAATGCTCCAATTGAGCTAATTAGCTTATTGTGAGAATATTACAAATGTCTGACAAAACTGAAAAATGTAAAATTCCAATTTCAACCAAGCATGCTAGAAATGCTTCAATTGAGCTAATTAGCTTATTGTGAGAATATTGCAATTGTCTGACAAAAGTGAAAAATGTAAATTTTCACTTTCAACCAAACATGGTAGAAATGCTCAAATTGCGCAAATAAGCCTACTGTAAGAATTTTACAAACGTCTGACAAAACTGAAAAATGTAAAATTCCAATTTCAACCAAACATGCTAGAAATGCTCCAATTGAGCTAATTAGCTTATTCTGAGAATATTACAAACGTCTGACAAAAGTGAAAAATGTAAATTTCCAATTTCAACCAAACATGCTAGAAATGCTCCAATTGAGCTAATTAGCTTATTGTGAGAATATTACAAATGTCTGACAAAACTGAAAAATGTAAAATTCCAATTTCAACCAAGCATGCTAGAAATGCTTCAATTGAGCTAATTAGCTTATTGTGAGAATATTGCAATTGTCTGACAAAAGTGAAAAATGTAAATTTTCACTTTCAACCAAACATGGTAGAAATGCTCAAATTGCGCAAATAAGCCTACTGTAAGAATTTTACAAACGTCTGACAAAACTGAAAAATGTAAAATTCCAATTTCAACCAAACATGCTAGAAATGCTCCAATTGAGCTAATTAGCTTATTCTGAGAATATTACAAACGTCTGACAAAAGTGAAAAATGTAAATTTCCAATTTCAACCAAACATGCTAGAAATGCTCCAATTGAGCTAATTAGCTTATTGTGATAATAATACAAACGTCTGACAAAACTGAAAAATGTTATTTTCCAATTTCAACCAAACATGCTAGAAATGCTCCAATTGAGCTAATTAGCTTATTGTGAGAATATTGCAATTGTCTGACAAAAGTGAAAAATGTAAAGTTCTAATTTCAACCAAACATGCTAGATATGCTCCAATTGAGCTAATTAGCTTATTGTGAGAATATTGCAATTGTCTGACAAAAGTGAAAAATGTAAATTTTCACTTTCAACCAAACATGGTAGAAATGCTCCAATTGAGCTAATTAGCTTGTTGAGAGAATTTTGCAATTGTTTGACAAAAGTGAAAAATGTAAATTTCCAATTTCAACCAAACATGCTAGAAATGCTCCAATTGAGCTAATTAGCTTATTGTGAGAATATTGCAATTGTCTGACAAAAGTGAAAAATGTAAATTTTCACTTTCAACCAAACATGGTAGAAATGCTCCAATTGAGCTAATTAGCTTGTGGAGAGAATTTTGCAATTGTCTGACAAAAGTGAAAAATATAAATTTCTAATTTCAACCAAACATGCTAGATATGCTCCAATTGAGCTAATTAGCTTATTGTGAGAATATTGCAATTGTCTGACAAAAGTGAAAAATGTACATTTCCAATTTCAACCAAACATGCTAGAAATGCTCCAATTGAGCTAATTAGCTTATTGTGAGAATATTACAAACGTCTGACAAAACTGAAAAATGTAAACTTCCAACTTCAACCAAACATGCTAGAAATGCTCCAATTGAGCTAATTAGCTTATTGTGAGAATATTACAAACGTCTGACAACACTGAAAATTGTAAATTTTCAATTTCAACCAAACATACTAGAAATGCTCCAATTGAGCTAATTAGCTAATTGTGAGAATATTACAAACGTCTGACAAAACTGAAAAATGTAAATTTCCAATTTCAACCAAACATGCTAGAAATGCTCCAATTGAGCTAATTAGCTTATTGTGAGAATATTACAAACGTCTGACAAAACTGAAAATTTTAAGATTTCAATTTCAACCAAACATGCTAGAAATGCTCCAATTGAGCTAATTAGCTTATTGTGAGAATATTACAAACGTCTGACAAACCTGTAAAATGTAAATTTCCAATTTCAACCAAACATGCTAGAAATGCTCCAATTGAGCTAATTAGCTTATTGTGAGAATATTGCAATTGTCTGACAAAAGTGAAAAATGTGAATTTCCAATTTCAACCAAACATGATAGAAAGGCTCCAATTGAGCTAATTAGCTTATTGTGAGAATATTACAAATGTCTGACAAAACTGAAAAATGTAAAATTCCAATTTCAACCAAACATGCTATAAATGCTCCAATTGAGCTAATTAACTTATTGTGAGAATATTTCAATTGTCTGACAAAAGTGAAAAATGTAAATTTTCACTTTCAACCAAACATGGTAGAAATGCTCCAATTGAGCTGATTAGCTTGTTGAGAGAATATTGCAATTGTTTGACAAAAGTGAAAAATGTAAGTTTCCAATTTCAACCAAACATGCTAGAAATGCTCCAATTGAGCTAATTAGCTTATTGTGAGAATATTACAAACGTCTGACAAAAGTGAAAAATGTAAATTTTCACTTTCAACCAAACATGCTAGAAATGCTCCAATTGAGCTAATTAGCTTATTGTGAGAATATTGCAATTGTCTGACAAAAGTGAAAAATGTAAATTTCTAATTTCAACCTAACATGCGAGAAATGCTCCAATTGAGCTAATTAGCTTATTGTGAGAATATTGCAATTGTCTGACAAAAGTGAAAAATGTAAATTTTCACTTTCAACCAAACATGGTAGAAATGCTCCAATTGAGCTAATTAGCTTGTTGAGAGAATATTGCAATTGTTTGACAAAAGTGAAAAATGTAAATTTCCAATTTCAACCAAACATGCTAGAAATGGTCCAATTGAGCTAATTAGCTTATTGTGAGAATATTACAAACGTCTGACAAAAGTGAAAAATGTAAATTTCCAATTTCAACCAAACATGCTAGATATGCTCCAATTGAGCTAATTAGCTTATTGTGAGAATATTTCAAACGTCTGACAAAACTGAAAAATGTAATTCTCCAATTTCAACCAAACATGCTAGAAATGGTCCAATTGAGCTAATTAGCTTATTGTGAGAATATTACAAACGTCTGACAAAACTGAAAAATGTAAATTTCCAATTTCAACCAAACATGCTAGAAATGCTCCAATTGAGCTAATTAGCTTATTGTGAGAATATTACAAACGTCTGACAAAACTGAAAAATGTAATTTTCCAATTTCAACCAAACATGCTAGAAATGCTCCAATTGAGCTAATTAGCTTATTGTGAGAATATTACAAACGTCTGACAAAACTGAAAAATGTAAATTTCCAATTTCAACCAAACATGCTAGAAATGCTCCAATTGAGCTAATTAGCTTATTGTGAAAATATTGCAATTGTCTGACAAAAGTGAAAAATGTAAACTTCCAATTTCAACCAAACATGCTATAAATGCTCCAATTGAGCTAATTAGCTTATTGTGAGAATATTACAAACGTCTGACAAAACTGAAAAATGTAAATTTTCAATTTCAACCAAACATGCTAGAAACGCTCCAATTGAGCTAATTAGCTTATTGTGAGAATATTGCAATTGTCTGACAAAAGTGAAAAATGTAAATTTCCAAGTTCAACCAAACATGCTAGAAATCCTCCAATTGAGCTAATTAGCTTATTCTGAGAATATTACAAACGTCTGACAAAACTGAAAAATGTAATTTTCCAATTTCAGCCAAACATGCTAGAAATGCTCCAATTGAGCTAATTAGCTTATTGTGAGAATATTGCGATTGTCTGACAAAAGTGAAAAATGTAAATTTCCAATTTGAACCAAACATGCTAGAAATGCTCCAATTGAGCTAATTAGCTTATTGTGAGAATATTGCAATTGTCTGACAAAACTGAAAAATGTAAATTTCCAATTTCAACCAAACATGCTAGAAATGCTCCAATTGAGCTAATTAGCTTATTGTGAGAATATTACAAATGTCTGACAAAACTGAAAAATGTAAAATTCCAATTTCAACCAAGCATGCTAGAAATGCTTCAATTGAGCTAATTAGCTTATTGTGAGAATATTGCAATTGTCTGACAAAAGTGAAAAATGTAAATTTTCACTTTCAACCAAACATGGTAGAAATGCTCAAATTGCGCAAATAAGCCTACTGTAAGAATTTTACAAACGTCTGACAAAACTGAAAAATGTAAAATTCCAATTTCAACCAAACATGCTAGAAATGCTCCAATTGAGCTAATTAGCTTATTCTGAGAATATTACAAACGTCTGACAAAAGTGAAAAATGTAAATTTCCAATTTCAACCAAACATGCTAGAAATGCTCCAATTGAGCTAATTAGCTTATTGTGATAATAATACAAACGTCTGACAAAACTGAAAAATGTTATTTTCCAATTTCAACCAAACATGCTAGAAATGCTCCAATTGAGCTAATTAGCTTATTGTGAGAATATTGCAATTGTCTGACAAAAGTGAAAAATGTAAATTTCTAATTTCAACCAAACATGCTAGATATGCTCCAATTGAGCTAATTAGCTTATTGTGAGAATATTGCAATTGTCTGACAAAAGTGAAAAATGTAAATTTTCACTTTCAACCAAACATGGTAGAAATGCTCCAATTGAGCTAATTAGCTTGTTGAGAGAATTTTGCAATTGTTTGACAAAAGTGAAAAATGTAAATTTCCAATTTCAACCAAACATGCTAGAAATGCTCCAATTGAGCTAATTAGCTTATTGTGAGAATATTGCAATTGTCTGACAAAAGTGAAAAATGTAAATTTTCACTTTCAACCAAACATGGTAGAAATGCTCCAATTGAGCTAATTAGCTTGTTGAGAGAATTTTGCAATTGTCTGACAAAAGTGAAAAATGTAAATTTCTAATTTCAACCAAACATGCTAGATATGCTCCAATTGAGCTAATTAGCTTATTGTGAGAATATTGCAATTGTCTGACAAAAGTGAAAAATGTACATTTCCAATTTCAACCAAACATGCTAGAAATGCTCCAATTGGGCTAATTAGCTTATTGTGAGAATATTACAAACGTCTGACAAAACTGAAAAATGTTATTTTCCAATTTCAACCAAACATGCTAGAAATGCTCCAATTGAGCTAATTAGCTTATTGTGAGAATATTGCAATTGTCTGACAAAAGTGAAAAATGTAAAGTTCTAATTTCAACCAAACATGCTAGATATGCTCCAATTGAGCTAATTAGCTTATTGTGAGAATATTGCAATTGTCTGACAAAAGTGAAAAATGTAAATTTTCACTTTCAACCAAACATGGTAGAAATGCTCCAATTGAGCTAATTAGCTTATTGTGAGAATATTGCAATTGTCTGACAAAAGTGAAAAATGTAAATTTTCACTTTCAACCAAACATGGTAGAAATGCTCCAATTGAGCTAATTAGCTTGTTGAGAGAATTTTGCAATTGTCTGACAAAAGTGAAAAATGTAAATTTCTAATTTCAACCAAACATGCTAGATATGCTCCAATTGAGCTAATTAGCTTATTGTGAGAATATTGCAATTGTCTGACAAAAGTGAAAAATGTACATTTCCAATTTCAACCAAACATGCTAGAAATGCTCCAATTGGGCTAATTAGCTTATTGTGAGAATATTACAAACGTCTGACAAAACTGAAAAATGTTATTTTCCAATTTCAACCAAACATGCTAGAAATGCTCCAATTGAGCTAATTAGCTTATTGTGAGAATATTGCAATTGTCTGACAAAAGTGAAAAATGTAAAGTTCTAATTTCAACCAAACATGCTAGAAATGCTCCAATTGAGCTAATTAGCTTATTGTGAGAATATTACAAACGTCTGACAAAACTGAAAATTTTAAGATTTCAATTTCAACCAAACATGCTAGAAATGCTCCAATTGAGCTAATTAGCTTATTGTGAGAATATTACAAACGTCTGACAAACCTGTAAAATGTAAATTTCCAATTTCAACCAAACATGCTAGAAATGCTCCAATTGAGCTAATTAGCTTATTGTGAGAATATTGCAATTGTCTGACAAAAGTGAAAAATGTGAATTTCCAATTTCAACCAAACATGCTAGAAATGCTCCAATTGAGCTAATTAGCTTATTGTGAGAATATTACAAACGTCTGACAAAACTGAAAAATGTAAATTTCCAACTTCAACCAAACATGCTAGAAATGCTCCAATTGAGCTAATTAGCTTATTGTGAGAATATTACAAACGTCTGACAAAACTGAAAAATGTAAATTTCCAATTTCAACCAAACATGCTAGAAATGCTCCAATTGAGCTAATTAGCTTATTGTGAGAATATTACAAACGTCTGACAACACTGAAAATTGTAAATTTTCAATTTCAACCAAACATACTAGAAATGCTCCAATTGAGCTAATTAGCTAATTGTGAGAATATTACAAACGTCTGACAAACCTGTAAAATGTAAATTTCCAATTTCAACCAAACATGCTAGAAATGCTCCAATTGAGCTAATTAACTTATTGTGAGAATATTGCAATTGTCTGACAAAAGTGAAAAATGTAAATTTTCACTTTCAACCAAACATGGTAGAAATGCTCCAATTGAGCTGATTAGCTTGTTGAGAGAATATTGCAATTGTTTGACAAAAGTGAAAAATGTAAGTTTCCAATTTCAACCAAACATGCTAGAAATGCTCCAATTGAGCTAATTAGCTTATTGTGAGAATATTACAAACGTCTGACAAAAGTGAAAAATGTAAATTTTCACTTTCAACCAAACATGCTTGAAATGCTCCAATTGAGCTAATTAGCTTATTGTGAGAATATTGCAATTGTCTGACAAAAGTGAAAAATGTAAATTTCTAATTTCAACCTAACATGCGAGAAATGCTCCAATTGAGCTAATTAGCTTATTGTGAGAATATTGCAATTGTCTGACAAAAGTGAAAAATGTAAATTTTCACTTTCAACCAAACATGGTAGAAATGCTCCAATTGAGCTAATTAGCTTGTTGAGAGAATATTGCAATTGTTTGACAAAAGTGAAAAATGTAAATTTCCAATTTCAACCAAACATGCTAGAAATGGTCCAATTGAGCTAATTAGCTTATTGTGAGAATATTACAAACGTCTGACAAAAGTGAAAAATGTAAATTTCCAATTTCAACCAAACATGCTAGATATGCTCCAATTGAGCTAATTAGCTTATTGTGAGAATATTTCAAACGTCTGACAAAACTGAAAAATGTAATTCTCCAATTTCAACCAAACATGCTAGAAATGGTCCAATTGAGCTAATTAGCTTATTGTGAGAATATTACAAACGTCTGACAAAACTGAAAAATGTAAATTTCCAATTTCAACCAAACATGCTAGAAATGCTCCAATTGAGCTAATTAGCTTATTGTGAGAATATTACAAACGTCAGACAAAACTGAAAAATGTAATTTTCCAATTTCAACCAAACATGCTAGAAATGCTCCAATTGAGCTAATTAGCTTATTGTGAGAATATTACAAACGTCTGACAAAACTGAAAAATGTAAATTTCCAATTTCAACCAAACATGCTAGAAATGCTCCAATTGAGCTAATTAGCTTATTGTGAGAATATTGCAATTGTCTGACAAAAGTGAAAAATGTAAACTTCCAATTTCAACCAAACATGCTATAAATGCTCCAATTGAGCTAATTAGCTTATTGTGAGAATATTACAAACGTCTGACAAAACTGAAAAATGTAAATTTTCAATTTCAACCAAACATGCTAGAAACGCTCCAATTGAGCTAATTAGCTTATTGTGAGAATATTGCAATTGTCTGACAAAAGTGAAAAATGTAAATTTCCAAGTTCAACCAAACATGCTAGAAATGCTCCAATTGAGCTAATTAGCTTATTCTGAGAATATTACAAACGTCTGACAAAACTGAAAAATGTAATTTTCCAATTTCAGCCAAACATGCTAGAAATGCTCCAATTGAGCTAATTAGCTTATTGTGAGAATATTGCGATTGTCTGACAAAAGTGAAAAATGTAAATTTCCAATTTGAACCAAACATGCTAGAAATGCTCCAATTGAGCTAATTAGCTTATTGTGAGAATATTGCAATTGTCTGACAAAACTGAAAAATGTAAATTTCCAATTTCAACCAAACATGCTAGAAATGCTCCAATTGAGCTAATTAGCTTATTGTGAGAATATTACAAATGTCTGACAAAACTGAAAAATGTAAAATTCCAATTTCAACCAAGCATGCTAGAAATGCTTCAATTGAGCTAATTAGCTTATTGTGAGAATATTGCAATTGTCTGACAAAAGTGAAAAATGTAAATTTTCACTTTCAACCAAACATGCTAGAAATGCTCAAATTGCGCAAATAAGCCTACTGTAAGAATTTTACAAACGTCTGACAAAACTGAAAAATGTAAAATTCCAATTTCAACCAAACATGCTAGAAATGCTCCAATTGAGCTAATTAGCTTATTGTGAGAATATTGCAATTGTCTGACAAAAGTGAAAAATGTAAATTTCCAATTTCAACCAAACATGCTAGAAATGCTCCAATTGAGCTAATTAGCTTATTGTGAGAATATTACAAACGTCTGACAAAAGTGAAAAATGTAAATTTCCAATTTCAACCAAACATGCTAGATATGCTCCAATTGAGCTAATTAGCTTATTGTGAGAATATTTCAAACGTCTGACAAAACTGAAAAATGTAATTCTCCAATTTCAACCAAACATGCTAGAAATGGTCCAATTGAGCTAATTAGCTTATTGTGAGAATATTACAAACGTCTGACAAAACTGAAAAATGTAAATTTCCAATTTCAACCAAACATGCTAGAAATGCTCCAATTGAGCTAACTAGCTTATTGTGAGAATATTACAAACGTCTGACAAAACTGAAAAATGTAATTTTCCAATTTCAACCAAACATGCTAGAAATGCTCCAATTGAGCTAATTAGCTTATTGTGAGAATATTACAAACGTCTGACAAAATTGAAAAATGTAAATTTCCAATTTCAACCAAACATGCTAGAAATGCTCCAATTGAGCTAATTAGCTTATTGTGAGAATATTGCAATTGTCTGACAAAAGTGAAAAATGTAAACTTCCAATTTTAACCAAACATGCTATAAATGCTCCAATTGAGCTAATTAGCTTATTGTGAGAATATTACAAACGTCTGACAAAACTGAAAAATGTAAATTTTCAATTTCAACCAAATATGCTAGAAATGCTCCAATTGAGCTAATTAACTTATTGTGAGAATATTGCAATTGTCTGACAAAAGTGAAAAATGTAAATTTCCAAGTTCAACCAAACATGCTAGAAATGCTCCAATTGAGCTAATTAGCTTATTCTGAGAATATTACAAACGTCTGACAAAAGTGAAAAATGTAAATTTCCAATTTCAACCAAACATGCTAGAAATGCTCCAATTGAGCTAATTAGCTTATTCTGAGAATATTACAAACGTCTGACAAAACTGAAAATTGTAAATTTTCAATTTCAACCAAATATGCTAGAAATGCTCCAATTGAGCTAATTAGCTTATTGTGAGAATATTGCAATTGTCTGACAAAAGTGAAAAATGTAAATTTTCACTTTCAACCAAACATGGTAGAAATGCTCCAATTGAGCTAATTAGCTTGTTGAGAGAATTTTGCAATTGTCTGACAAAAGTGAAAAATGTAAATTTCTAATTTCAACCAAACATGCTAGATATGCTCCAATTGAGCTAATTAGCTTATTGTGAGAATATTGCAATTGTCTGACAAAAGTGAAAAATGTGCATTTCCAATTTCAACCAAACATGCTAGAAATGCTCCAATTGAGCTAATTAGCTTATTGTGAGAATATTACAAACGTCTGACAAAACTGAAAAATGTTATTTTCCAATTTCAACCAAACATGCTAGAAATGCTCCAATTGAGCTAATTAGCTTATTGTGAGAATATTGCAATTGTCTGACAAAAGTGAAAAATGTAAATTTCTAATTTCAACCAAACATGCTAGATATGCTCCAATTGAGCTAATTAGCTTATTGTGAGAATATTGCAATTGTCTGACAAAAGTGAAAAATGTAAATTTTCACTTTCAACCAAACATGGTAGAAATGCTCCAATTGAGCTAATTAGCTTGTTGAGAGAATTTTGCAATTGTTTGACAGAAGTGAAAAATGTAAATTTCCAATTTCAACCAAACATGCTAGAAATGCTCCAATTGAGCTAATTAGCTTATTGTGAGATTATTGCAATCGTCTGACAAAAGTGAAAAATGTAAATTTTCACTTTCAACCAAACATGGTAGAAATGCTCCAATTGAGCTAATTAGCTTGTTGAGAGAATTTTGCAATTGTCTGACAAAAGTGAAAAATGTAAATTTCTAATTTCAACCAAACATGCTAGATATGCTCCAATTGAGCTAATTAGCTTATTGTGAGAATATTGCAATTGTCTGACAAAAGTGAAAAATGTGCATTTCCAATTTCAACCAAACATGCTAGAAATGCTCCAATTGAGCTAATTAGCTTATTGTGAGAATATTACAAACGTCTGACAAAACTGAAAAATGTTATTTTCCAATTTCAACCAAACATGCTAGAAATGCTCCAATTGAGCTAATTAGCTTATTGTGAGAATATTGCAATTGTCTGACAAAAGTGAAAAATGTAAATTTCTAATTTCAACCAAACATGCTAGATATGCTCCAATTGAGCTAATTAGCTTATTGTGAGAATATTGCAATTGTCTGACAAAAGTGAAAAATGTAAATTTTCACTTTCAACCAAACATGGTAGAAATGCTCCAATTGAGCTAATTAGCTTGTTGAGAGAATTTTGCAATTGTTTGACAGAAGTGAAAAATGTAAATTTCTAATTTCAACCAAACATGCTAGATATGCTCCAATTGAGCTAATTAGCTTATTGTGAGAATATTGCAATTGTCTGACAAAAGTGAAAAATGTACATTTCCAATTTCAACCAAACATGCTAGAAATGCTCCAATTGAGCTAATTAGCTTATTGTGAGAATATTACAAACGTCTGACGAAACTGAAAAATGTAAACTTCCAACTTCAACCAAACATGCTAGAAATGCTCCAATTGAGCTAATTAGCTTATTGTGAGAATATTACAAACGTCTGACAACACTGAAAATTGTAAATTTTCAATTTCAACCAAACATACTAGGAATGCTCCAATTGAGCTAATTAGCTTATTGTGAGAATATTACAAACGTCTGACAAAACTGAAAAATGTAAATTTCCAATTTCAACCAAACATGCTAGAAATGCTCCAATTGAGCTAATTAGCTTATTGTGAGAATATTACGAACGTCTGACAAAACTGAAAAATTTAAAATTTCAATTTCAACCAAGCATGCTAGAAATGCTCCAATTGAGCCAATTAGCTTATTGTGAGAATATTACAAACGTCTGACAAACCTGAAAAATGTAAATTTCCAATTTCAACCAAACATGCTAGAAATGCTCCAATTGAGCTAATTAGCTTATTGTGAGAATATTGCAATTGTCTGACAAAAGTGAAAAATGTGAATTTCCAATTTCAACCAAACATGCTAGAAATGCTCCAATTGAGCTAATTAGCTTGTTGAGAGAATTTTGCAATTGTTTGACAAAAGTGAAAAATGTAAATTTCCAATTTCAACCGAACATGCTAGAAATGCTCCAATTGAGCTAATTAGCTTATTGTGAGAATATTGCAATTGTCTGACAAAAGTGAAAAATGTAAATTTTCACTTTCAACCAAACATGGTAGAAATGCTCCAATTGAGCTAATTAGCTTGTTGAGAGAATTTTGCAATTGTCTGACAAAAGTGAAAAATATAAATTTCTAATTTCAACCAAACATGCTAGAAATGCTCCAATTGAGCTAATTAGCTTATTGTGAGAATATTACGAACGTCTGACAAAACTGAAAAATTTAAAATTTCAATTTCAACCAAACATGCTAGAAATGCTCCAATTGAGCTAATTAGCTTATTGTGAGAATATTACAAACGTCTGACAAACCTGAAAATGTAAATTTCCAATTTCAACCAAACATGCTAGAAATGCTCCAATTGAGCTAATTAGCTTATTGTGAGAATATTGCAATTGTCTGACAAAAGTGAAAAATGTGAATTTCCAATTTCAACCAAACATGCTAGAAATGCTCCAATTGAGCTAATTAGCTTATTGTGAGAATATTACAAACGTCTGACAAAACTGAAAAATGTAAATTTCCAATTTCAACCAAACATGCTAGAAAGGCTCCAATTGAGCTAATTAGCTTATTGTGAGAATATTACAAATGTCTGACAAAACTGAAAAATGTAAAATTCCAATTTCAACCAAACATGCTAGAAATGCTCCAATTGAGCTAATTAACTTATTGTGAGAATATTGCATTTGTCTGACAAAAGTGAAAAATGTAAATTTTCACTTTCAACCAAACATGGTAGAAATGCTCCAATTGAGCTGATTAGCTTGTTGAGAGAATATTGCAATTGTTTGACAAAAGTGAAAAATGTAAGTTTCCAATTTCAACCAAACATGCTAGAAATGCTCCAATTGAGCTAATTAGCTTATTGTGAGAATATTACAAACGTCTGACAAAAGTGAAAATTGTAAATTTCCAATTTCAACCAAACATGCTAGAAATGCTCCAATTGAGCTAATTAGCTTATTGTGAGAATATTACAAACGTCTGACAAAACTGAAAAATGTAATTTTCCAATTTCAACCAAACATGCTAGAAACGCTCCAATTGAGCTAATTAGCTTATTGTGAGAATATTGCAATTGTCTGACAAAAGTGAAAAATGTAAATTTCTAATTTCAACCAAACATGCTAGAAATGCTCCAATTGAGCTAAGTAGCTTATTGTGAGAATATTGCAATTGTCTGACAAAAGTGAAAAATGTAAATTTTCACTTTCAACCAAACATGGTAGAAATGCTCCAATTGAGCTAATTAGCTTGTTGAGAGAATATTGCAATTGTTTGACAAAAGTGAAAAATGTAAATTTCCAATTTCAACCAAACATGCTAGAAATGCTCCAATTGAGCTAATTAGCTTATTGTGAGAATATTACAAACGTCTGACAAAACTGAAAAATGTAAATTTCCAATTTCAACCAAACATGCTAGAAATGCTCCAATTGAGCTAATTAGCTTATTGTGAGAATATTGCAATTGTCTGACAAAAGTGAAAAATGTAAATTTCCAATTTCAACCAAACATGCTAGAAATGCTCCAATTGAGCTAATTAGCTTATTGTGAGAATATTACAAACGTCTGACGAAAGTGAAAAATGTAAATTTCCAATTTCAACCAAACATGCTAGATATGCTCCAATTGAGCTAATTAGCTTATTGTGAGAATATTGCAATTGTCTGACAAAAGTGAAAAATGTAAATTTCCAAGTTCAACCAAACATGCTAGAAATGCTCCAATTGAGCTAATTAGCTTATTGTGAGAATATTACAGACGTCTGACAAAACTGAAAAATGTAAATTTCCAATTTCAACCAAACATGCTAGAAATGCTCCAATTGAGCTAATTAGCTTATTGTGAGAATATTGCAATTGTCTGACAAAAGTGAAAAATGTAAACTTCCAATTTCAACCAAACATGCTATAAATGCTCCAATTGAGCTAATTAGCTTATTGTGAGAATATTACAAACGTCTGACAAAACTGAAAAATGTAAATTTTCAATTTCAACGAAACATGCTAGAAATGCTCCAATTGAGCTAATTAGCTTATTGTGAGAATATTGCAATTGTCTGACAAAAGTGAAAAATGTAAATTTCCAAGTTCAACCAAACATGCTAGAAATGCTCCAATTGAGCTAATTAGCTTATTCTGAGAATATTACAAACGTCTGACAAAACTGAAAAATGTAAATTTCCAATTTCAACAAAACATGCTAGAAATGCTCCAATTGAGCTAATTAGCTTATTGTGAGAATATTACAAACGTCTGACAAAACTGAAAAATGTAATTTTCCAATTTAAGCCAAACATGCTAGAAATGCTCCAATTGAGCTAATTAGCTTATTGTGAGAATATTGCGATTGTCTGACAAAAGTGAAAAATGTAAATTTCCAATTTGAACCAAACATGCTAGAAATGCTCCAATTGAGCTAATTAGCTTATTGTGAGAATATTGCAATTGTCTGACAAAACTGAAAAATGTAAATTTCCAAGTTCAACCAAACATGCTAGAAATGCTCCAATTGAGCTAATTAGCTTATTGTGAGAATATTACAAACGTCTGACAAAACTGAAAAATGTAATTTTCCAATTTCAACCAAACATGCTAGAAATGCTCCAATTGAGCTAATTAGCTTATTGTGAGAATATTACAGACGTCTGACAAAACTGAAAAATGTAAATTTCCAATTTCAACCAAACATGCTAGAAATGCTCCAATTGAGCTAATTAGCTTATTGTGAGAATATTGCAATTGTCTGACAAAAGTGAAAAATGTAAACTTCCAATTTTAACCAAACATGCTATAAATGCTCCAATTGAGCTAATTAGCTTATTGTGAGAATATTACAAACGTCTGACAAAACTGAAAAATGTAAATTTTCAATTTCAACCAAACATGCTAGAAATGCTCCAATTGAGCTAATTAGCTTGTTGTGAGAATATTGCAATTGTCTGACAAAAGTGAAAAATGTAAATTTCCAAGTTCAACCAAACATGCTAGAAATGCTCCAATTGAGCTAATTAGCTTATTCTGAGAATATTACAAACGTCTGACAAAACTGAAAAATGTAAATTTCCAATTTCAACAAAACATGCTAGAAATGCTCCAATTGAGCTAATTAGCTTATTGCGAGAATATTACAAACGTCTGACAAAACTGAAAAATGTAATTTTCCAATTTCAGCCAAACATGCTAGAAATGCTCCAATTGAGCTAATTAGCTTATTGTGAGAATATTGCGATTGTCTGACAAAAGTGAAAAATGTAAATTTCCAATTTGAACCAAACATGCTAGAAATGCTCCAATTGAGCTAATTAGCTTATTGTGAGAATATTGCAATTGTCTGACAAAACTGAAAAATGTAAATTTCCAATTTCAACCAAACATGCTAGAAATGCTCCAATTGAGCTAACTAGCTTATTGTGAGAATATTACAAACGTCTGACAAAACTGAAAAATGTAATTTTCCAATTTCAACCAAACATGCTAGAAATGCTCCAATTGAGCTAATTAGCTTATTGTGAGAATATTACAAACGTCTGACAAAACTGAAAAATGTAAATTTCCAATTTCAACCAAATATGCTAGAAATGCTCCAATTGAGCTAATTAGCTTATTGTGAGAATATTGCAATTGTCTGACAAAAGTGAAAAATGTAAACTTCCAATTTTAACCAAACATGCTATAAATGCTCCAATTGAGCTAATTAGCTTATTGTGAGAATATTACAAACGTCTGACAAAACTGAAAAATGTAAATTTTCAATTTCAACCAAATATGCTAGAAATGCTCCAATTGAGCTAATTAGCTTATTGTGAGAATATTGCAATTGTCTGACAAAAGTGAAAAATGTAAATTTCCAAGTTCAACCAAACATGCTAGAAATGCTCCAATTGAGCTAATTAGCTTATTCTGAGAATATTACAAACGTCTGACAAAAGTGAAAAATGTAAATTTCCAATTTCAACCAAACATGCTAGAAATGCTCCTATTGAACTAATTAGCTTATTCTGAGAATATTACAAACGTCTGACAAAACTGAAAAATGTAAATTTTCAATTTCAACCAAATATGCTAGAAATGCTCCAATTGAGCTAATTAGCTTATTGTGAGAATATTGCAATTGTCTGACAAAAGTGAAAAATGTAAATTTTCACTTTCAACCAAACATGGTAGAAATGCTCCAATTGAGCTAATTAGCTTGTTGAGAGAATTTTGCAATTGTTTGACAAAAGTGAAAAATGTAAATTTCCAATTTCAACCAAACATGCTAGAAATGCTCCAATTGAGCTAATTAGCTTATTGTGAGAATATTGCAATTGTCTGACAAAAGTGAAAAATGTAAATTTTCACTTTCAACCAAACATGGTAGAAATGCTCCAATTGAGCTAATTAGCTTGTTGAGAGAATTTTGCAATTGTCTGACAAAAGTGAAAAATGTAAATTTCTAATTTCAACCAAACATGCTAGATATGCTCCAATTGAGCTAATTAGCTTATTGTGAGAATATTGCAATTGTCTGACAAAAGTGAAAAATGTACATTTCCAATTTCAACCAAACATGCTAGAAATGCTCCAATTGAGCTAATTAGCTTATTGTGAGAATATTACAAACGTCTGACAAAACTGAAAAATGTTATTTTCCAATTTCAACCAAACATGCTAGAAATGCTCCAATTGAGCTAATTAGCTTATTGTGAGAATATTGCAATTGTCTGACAAAAGTGAAAAATGTAAATTTCTAATTTCAACCAAACATGCTAGATATGCTCCAATTGAGCTAATTAGCTTATTGTGAGAATATTGCAATTGTCTGACAAAAGTGAAAAATGTAAATTTTCACTTTCAACCAAACATGGTAGAAATGCTCCAATTGAGCTAATTAGCTTGTTGAGAGAATTTTGCAATTGTTTGACAAAAGTGAAAAATGTAAATTTCCAATTTCAACCAAACATGCTAGAAATGCTCCAATTGAGCTAATTAGCTTATTGTGAGAATATTGCAATTGTCTGACAAAAGTGAAAAATGTAAATTTTCACTTTCAACCAAACATGGTAGAAATGCTCCAATTGAGCTAATTAGCTTGTTGAGAGAATTTTGCAATTGTCTGACATAAGTGAAAAATATAAATTCCTAATTTCAACCAAACATGCTAGATATGCTCCAATTGAGCTAATTAGCTTATTGTGAGAATATTGCAATTGTCTGACAAAAGTGAAAAATGTACATTTCCAATTTCAACCAAACATGCTAGAAATGCTCCAATTGAGCTAATTAGCTTATTGTGAGAATATTACAAACGTCTGACGAAACTGAAAAATGTAAACTTCCAACTTCAACCAAACATGCTAGAAATGCTCCAATTGAGCTAATTAGCTTAATGTGAGAATATTACAAACGTCTGACAACACTGAAAATTGTAAATTTTCAATTTCAACCAAACATACTAGGAATGCTCCAATTGAGCTAATTAGCTTATTGTGAGAATATTACAAACGTCTGACAAAACTGAAAAATGTAAATTTCCAATTTCAACCAAACATGCTAGAAATGCTCCAATTGAGCTAATTAGCTTATTGTGAGAATATTACGAACGTCTGACAAAACTGAAAAATTTAAAATTTCAATTTCAACCAAACATGCTAGAAATGCTCCAATTGAGCTAATTAGCTTATTGTGAGAATATTACAAACGTCTGACAAACCTGAAAAATGTAAATTTCCAATTTCAACCAAACATGCTAGAAATGCTCCAATTGAGCTAATTAGCTTATTGTGAGAATATTGCAATTGTCTGACAAAAGTGAAAAATGTGAATTTCCAATTTCAACCAAACATGCTAGAAATGCTCCAATTGAGCTAATTAGCTTGTTGAGAGAATTTTGCAATTGTTTGACAAAAGTGAAAAATATAAATTTCCAATTTCAACCAAACATGCTAGAAATGCTCCAATTGAGCTAATTAGCTTATTGTGAGAATATTACGAACGTCTGACAAAACTGAAAAATTTAAAATTTCAATTTCAACCAAACATGCTAGAAATGCTCCAATTGAGCTAATTAGCTTATTGTGAGAATATTACAAACGTCTGACAAACCTGAAAAATGTAAATTTCCAATTTCAACCAAACATGCTAGAAATGCTCCAATTGAGCTAATTAGCTTATTGTGAGAATATTACGAACGTCTGACAAAACTGAAAAATTTAAAATTTCAATTTCAACCAAACATGCTAGAAATGCTCCAATTGAGCTAATTAGCTTATTGTGAGAATATTACAAACGTCTGACAAACCTGAAAAATGTAAATTTCCAATTTCAACCAAACATGCTAGAAATGCTCCAATTGAGCTAATTAGCTTATTGTGAGAATATTGCAATTGTCTGACAAAAGTGAAAAAAGTGAATTTCCAATTTCAACCAAACATGCTAGAAATGCTCCAATTGAGCTAATTAGCTTATTGTGAGAATATTACAAACGTCTGACAAAACTGAAAAATGTAAATTTCCAATTTCAACCAAACATGCTAGAAAGGCTCCAATTGAGCTAATTAGCTTATTGTGAGAATATTACAGATGTCTGACAAAACTGAAAAATGTAAAATTCCAATTTCAACCAAACATGCTAGAAATGCTCCAATTGAGCTAATTAACTTATTGTGAGAATTTTGCAATTGTCTGACAAAAGTGAAAAATATAAATTTCTAATTTCAACCAAACATGCTAGATATGCTCCAATTGAGCTAATTAGCTTATTGTGAGAATATTGCAATTGTCTGACAAAAGTGAAAAATGTACATTTCCAATTTCAACCAAACATGCTAGAAATGCTCCAATTGAGCTAATAAGCTTATTGTGAGAATATTACAAACGTCTGACGAAACTGAAAGATGTAAACTTCCAACTTCAACCAAACATGCTAGAAATGCTCCAATTGAGCTAATTAGCTTATTGTGAGAATATTACAAACGTCTGACAACACTGAAAATTGTAAATTTTCAAGTTCAACCAAACATACTAGGAATGCTCCAATTGAGCTAATTAGCTTATTGTGAGAATATTACAAACGTCTGACAAAACTGAAAAATGTAAATTTCCAATTTCAACCAAACATGCTAGAAATGCTCCAATTGAGCTAATTAGCTTATTGTGAGAATATTACGAACGTCTGACAAAACTGAAAAATTTTAAATTTCAATTTCAACCAAACATGCTAGAAATGCTCCAATCGAGCTAATTAGCTTATTGTGAGAATATTACAAACGTCTGACAAACCTGAAAAATGTAAATTTCCAATTTCAACCAAACATGCTAGAAATGCTCCAATTGAGCTAATTAGCTTATTGTGAGAATATTACAAACGTCTGACAAACCTGAAAAATGTAAATTTCCAATTTCAACCAAACATGCTAGAAATGCTCCAATTGAGCTAATTAGCTTATTGTGAGAATATTGCAATTGTCTGACAAAAGTGAAAAATGTGAATTTCCAATTTCAACCAAACATGCTAGAAATGCTCCAATTGAGCTAATTAGCTTGTTGAGAGAATTTTGCAATTGTTTGACAAAAGTGAAAAATGTAAATTTCCAATTTCAACCAAACATGCTAGAAATGCTCCAATTGATCTAATTAGCTTATTGTGAGAATATTGCAATTGTCTGACAAAAGTGAAAAATGTAAATTTTCACTTTCAACCAAACATGGTAGAAATGCTCCAATTGAGCTAATTAGCTTGTTGAGAGAATTTTGCAATTGTCTGACAAAAGTGAAAAATATAAATTTCTAATTTCAACCAAACATGCTAGAAATGCTCCAATTGAGCTAATTAGCTTATTGTGAGAATATTACGAACGTCTGACAAAACTGAAAAATTTAAAATTTCAATTTCAACCAAACATGCTAGAAATGCTCCAATTGAGCTAATTAGCTTATTGTGAGAATATTACAAACGTCTGACAAACCTGAAAAATGTAAATTTCCAATTTCAACCAAACATGCTAGAAATGCTCCAATTGAGCTAATTAGCTTATTGTGAGAATATTGCAATTGTCTGACAAAAGTGAAAAATGTAAATTTCCAATTTCAACCAAACATGCTAGAAATGCTCCAATTGAGCTAATTAGCTTATTGTGAGAATATTACAAACGTCTGACAAAACTGAAAAATGTAAATTTCCAATTTCAACCAAACATGCTAGAAAGGCTCCAATTGAGCTAATTAGCTTATTGTGAGAATATTACAAATGTCTGACAAAACTGAAAAATGTAAAATTCCAATTTCAACCAAACATGCTAGAAATGCTCCAATTGAGCTAATTAACTTATTGTGAGAATATTGCAATTGTCTGACAAAAGTGAAAAATGTAAATTTTCACTTTCAACCAAACATGGTAGAAATGCTCCAATTGAGCTGATTAGCTTGTTGAGAGAATATTGCAATTGTTTGACAAAAGTGAAAAATGTAAGTTTCCAATTTCAACCAAACATGCTAGAAATGCTCCAATTGAGCTAATTAGCTTATTGTGAGAATATTACAAACGCCTGACAAAAGTGAAAATTGTAAATTTCCAATTTCAACCAAACATGCTAGAAATGCTCCAATTGAGCTAATTAGCTTATTGTGAGAATATTACAAACGTCTGACAAAACTGAAAAATGTAATTTTCCAATTTCAACCAAACATGCTAGAAATGCTCCAATCGAGCTAATTAGCTTATTGTGAGAATATTGCAATTGTCTGACAAAAGTGAAAAATGTAAATTTCTAATTTCAACCAAACATGCTAGAAATGCTCCAATTGAGCTAATTAGCTTATTGTGAGAATATTGCAATTGTCTGACAAAAGTGAAAAATGTAAATTTTCACTTTCAACCAAACATGGTAGAAATGCTCCAATTGAGCTAATTAGCTTGTTGAGAGAATATTGCAATTGTTTGACAAACCTGAAAAATGTAAATTTCCAATTTCAACCAAACATGCTAGAAATGCTCCAATTGAGCTAATTAGCTTATTGTGAGAATATTGCAATTGTCTGACAAAAGTGAAAAATGTGAATTTCCAATTTCAACCAAACATGCTAGAAATGCTCCAATTGAGCTAATTAGCTTATTGTGAGAATATTACAAACGTCTGACAAAACTGAAAAATGTAAATTTCCAATTTCAACCAAACATGCTAGAAAGGCTCCAATTGAGCTAATTAGCTTATTGTGAGAATATTACAAATGTCTGACAAAACTGAAAAATGTAAAATTCCAATTTCAACCAAACAAGCTAGAAATGCTCCAATTGAGCTAATTAACTTATTGTGAGAATATTGCAATTGTCTGACAAAAGTGAAAAATGTAAATTTTCACTTTCAACCAAACATGGTAGAAATGCTCCAATTGAGCTGATTAGCTTGTTGAGAGAATATTGCAATTGTTTGACAAAAGTGAAAAATGTAAGTTTCCAATTTCAACCAAACATGCTAGAAATGCTCCAATTGAGCTAATTAGCTTATTGTGAGAATATTACAAACGCCTGACAAAAGTGAAAATTGTAAATTTCCAATTTCAACCAAACATGCTAGAAATGCTCCAATTGAGCTAATTAGCTTATTGTGAGAATATTACAAACGTCTGACAAAACTGAAAAATGTAATTTTCCAATTTCAACCAAACATGCTAGAAATGCTCCAATCGAGCTAATTAGCTTATTGTGAGAATATTGCAATTGTCTGACAAAAGTGAAAAATGTAAATTTCTAATTTCAACCAAACATGCTAGAAATGCTCCAATTGAGCTAATTAGCTTATTGTGAGAATATTGCAATTGTCTGACAAAAGTGAAAAATGTAAATTTTCACTTTCAACCAAACATGGTAGAAATGCTCCAATTGAGCTAATTAGCTTATTGTGAGAATATTACAAACGTCTGACAAAACTGAAAAATGTAAATTTCCAATTTCAACCAAACATGCTAGAAAGGCTCCAATTGAGCTAATTAGCTTATTGTGAGAATATTACAAATGTCTGACAAAACTGAAAAATGTAAAATTCCAATTTCAACCAAACATGCTAGAAATGCTCCAATTGAGCTAATTAACTTATTGTGAGAATTTTGCAATTGTCTGACAAAAGTGAAAAATATAAATTTCTAATTTCAACCAAACATGCTAGATATGCTCCAATTGAGCTAATTAGCTTATTGTGAGAATATTGCAATTGTCTGACAAAAGTGAAAAATGTACATTTCCAATTTCAACCAAACATGCTAGAAATGCTCCAATTGAGCTAATTAGCTTATTGTGAGAATATTACAAACGTCTGACGAAACTGAAAGATGTAAACTTCCAACTTCAACCAAACATGCTAGAAATGCTCCAATTGAGCTAATTAGCTTATTGTGAGAATATTACAAACGTCTGACAACACTGAAAATTGTAAATTTTCAAGTTCAACCAAACATACTAGGAATGCTCCAATTGAGCTAATTAGCTTATTGTGAGAATATTACAAACGTCTGACAAAACTGAAAAATGTAAATTTCCAATTTCAACCAAACATGCTAGAAATGCTCCAATTGAGCTAATTAGCTTATTGTGAGAATATTACGAACGTCTGACAAAACTGAAAAATTTTAAATTTCAATTTCAACCAAACATGCTAGAAATGCTCCAATCGAGCTAATTAGCTTATTGTGAGAATATTACAAACGTCTGACAAACCTGAAAAATGTAAATTTCCAATTTCAACCAAACATGCTAGAAATGCTCCAATTGAGCTAATTAGCTTATTGTGAGAATATTACAAACGTCTGACAAACCTGAAAAATGTAAATTTCCAATTTCAACCAAACATGCTAGAAATGCTCCAATTGAGCTAATTAGCTTATTGTGAGAATATTGCAATTGTCTGACAAAAGTGAAAAATGTGAATTTCCAATTTCAACCAAACATGCTAGAAATGCTCCAATTGAGCTAATTAGCTTGTTGAGAGAATTTTGCAATTGTTTGACAAAAGTGAAAAATGTAAATTTCCAATTTCAACCAAACATGCTAGAAATGCTCCAATTGATCTAATTAGCTTATTGTGAGAATATTGCAATTGTCTGACAAAAGTGAAAAATGTAAATTTTCACTTTCAACCAAACATGGTAGAAATGCTCCAATTGAGCTAATTAGCTTGTTGAGAGAATTTTGCAATTGTCTGACAAAAGTGAAAAATATAAATTTCTAATTTCAACCAAACATGCTAGAAATGCTCCAATTGAGCTAATTAGCTTATTGTGAGAATATTACGAACGTCTGACAAAACTGAAAAATGTAAATTTCCAATTTCAACCAAACATGCTAGAAAGGCTCCAATTGAGCTAATTAGCTTATTGTGAGAATATTACAGACGTCTGACAAAACTGAAAAATGTAAAATTCCAATTTCAACCAAACAAGCTAGAAATGCTCCAATTGAGCTAATTAACTTATTGTGAGAATATTGCAATTGTCTGACAAAAGTGAAAAATGTAAATTTTCACTTTCAACCAAACATGGTAGAAATGCTCCAATTGAGCTGATTAGCTTGTTGAGAGAATATTGCAATTGTTTGACAAAAGTGAAAAATGTAAGTTTCCAATTTCAACCAAACATGCTAGAAATGCTCCAATTGAGCTAATTAGCTTATTGTGAGAATATTACAAACGCCTGACAAAAGTGAAAATTGTAAATTTCCAATTTCAACCAAACATGCTAGAAATGCTCCAATTGAGCTAATTAGCTTATTGTGAGAATATTACAAACGTCTGACAAAACTGAAAAATGTAATTTTCCAATTTCAACCAAACATGCTAGAAATGCTCCAATCGAGCTAATTAGCTTATTGTGAGAATATTGCAATTGTCTGACAAAAGTGAAAAATGTAAATTTCTAATTTCAACCAAACATGCTAGAAATGCTCCAATTGAGCTAATTAGCTTATTGTGAGAATATTGCAATTGTCTGACAAAAGTGAAAAATGTAAATTTTCACTTTCAACCAAACATGGTAGAAATGCTCCAATTGAGCTAATTAGCTTATTGTGAGAATATTACAAACGTCTGACAAAACTGAAAAATGTAAATTTCCAATTTCAACCAAACATGCTAGAAAGGCTCCAATTGAGCTAATTAGCTTATTGTGAGAATATTACAAATGTCTGACAAAACTGAAAAATGTAAAATTCCAATTTCAACCAAACATGCTAGAAATGCTCCAATTGAGCTAATTAACTTATTGTGAGAATTTTGCAATTGTCTGACAAAAGTGAAAAATATAAATTTCTAATTTCAACCAAACATGCTAGATATGCTCCAATTGAGCTAATTAGCTTATTGTGAGAATATTGCAATTGTCTGACAAAAGTGAAAAATGTACATTTCCAATTTCAACCAAACATGCTAGAAATGCTCCAATTGAGCTAATTAGCTTATTGTGAGAATATTACAAACGTCTGACGAAACTGAAAGATGTAAACTTCCAACTTCAACCAAACATGCTAGAAATGCTCCAATTGAGCTAATTAGCTTATTGTGAGAATATTACAAACGTCTGACAACACTGAAAATTGTAAATTTTCAAGTTCAACCAAACATACTAGGAATGCTCCAATTGAGCTAATTAGCTTATTGTGAGAATATTACAAACGTCTGACAAAACTGAAAAATGTAAATTTCCAATTTCAACCAAACATGCTAGAAATGCTCCAATTGAGCTAATTAGCTTATTGTGAGAATATTACGAACGTCTGACAAAACTGAAAAATTTTAAATTTCAATTTCAACCAAACATGCTAGAAATGCTCCAATCGAGCTAATTAGCTTATTGTGAGAATATTACAAACGTCTGACAAACCTGAAAAATGTAAATTTCCAATTTCAACCAAACATGCTAGAAATGCTCCAATTGAGCTAATTAGCTTATTGTGAGAATATTACAAACGTCTGACAAACCTGAAAAATGTAAATTTCCAATTTCAACCAAACATGCTAGAAATGCTCCAATTGAGCTAATTAGCTTATTGTGAGAATATTGCAATTGTCTGACAAAAGTGAAAAATGTGAATTTCCAATTTCAACCAAACATGCTAGAAATGCTCCAATTGAGCTAATTAGCTTGTTGAGAGAATTTTGCAATTGTTTGACAAAAGTGAAAAATGTAAATTTCCAATTTCAACCAAACATGCTAGAAATGCTCCAATTGATCTAATTAGCTTATTGTGAGAATATTGCAATTGTCTGACAAAAGTGAAAAATGTAAATTTTCACTTTCAACCAAACATGGTAGAAATGCTCCAATTGAGCTAATTAGCTTGTTGAGAGAATTTTGCAATTGTCTGACAAAAGTGAAAAATATAAATTTCTAATTTCAACCAAACATGCTAGAAATGCTCCAATTGAGCTAATTAGCTTATTGTGAGAATATTACGAACGTCTGACAAAACTGAAAAATTTAAAATTTCAATTTCAACCAAACATGCTAGAAATGCTCCAATTGAGCTAATTAGCTTATTGTGAGAATATTACAAACGTCTGACAAACCTGAAAAATGTAAATTTCCAATTTCAACCAAACATGCTAGAAATGCTCCAATTGAGCTAATTAGCTTATTGTGAGAATATTGCAATTGTCTGACAAAAGTGAAAAATGTGAATTTCCAATTTCAACCAAACATGCTAGAAATGCTCCAATTGAGCTAATTAGCTTATTGTGAGAATATTACAAACGTCTGACAAAACTGAAAAATGTAAATTTCCAATTTCAACCAAACATGCTAGAAAGGCTCCAATTGAGCTAATTAGCTTATTGTGAGAATATTACAAATGTCTGACAAAACTGAAAAATGTAAAATTCCAATTTCAACCAAACATGCTAGAAATGCTCCAATTGAGCTAATTAACTTATTGTGAGAATATTGCAATTGTCTGACAAAAGTGAAAAATGTAAATTTTCACTTTCAACCAAACATGGTAGAAATGCTCCAATTGAGCTGATTAGCTTGTTGAGAGAATATTGCAATTGTTTGACAAAAGTGAAAAATGTAAGTTTCCAATTTCAACCAAACATGCTAGAAATGCTCCAATTGAGCTAATTAGCTTATTGTGAGAATATTACAAACGCCTGACAAAAGTGAAAATTGTAAATTTCCAATTTCAACCAAACATGCTAGAAATGCTCCAATTGAGCTAATTAGCTTATTGTGAGAATATTACAAACGTCTGACAAAACTGAAAAATGTAATTTTCCAATTTCAACCAAACATGCTAGAAATGCTCCAATCGAGCTAATTAGCTTATTGTGAGAATATTGCAATTGTCTGACAAAAGTGAAAAATGTAAATTTCTAATTTCAACCAAACATGCTAGAAATGCTCCAATTGAGCTAATTAGCTTATTGTGAGAATATTGCAATTGTCTGACAAAAGTGAAAAATGTAAATTTTCACTTTCAACCAAACATGGTAGAAATGCTCCAATTGAGCTAATTAGCTTGTTGAGAGAATATTGCAATTGTTTGACAAAAGTGAAAAATGTAAATTTCCAATTTCAACCAAACATGCTAGAAATGCTCCAATTGAGCTAATTAGCTTATTGTGAGAATATTACAAACGTCTGACAAAACTGAAAAATGTAAATTTCCAATTTCAACCAAACATGCTAGAAATGCTCCAATTGAGCTAATTAGCTTATTGTGAGAATATTGCAATTGTCTGACAAAAGTGAAAAATGTAAATTTCCAATTTCAACCAAACATGCTAGAAATGCTCCAATTGAGCTAATTAGCTTATTGTGAGAATATTACAAACGTCTGACGAAAGTGAAAAATGTAAATTTCCAATTTCAACCAAACATGCTAGATATGCTCCAATTGAGCTAATTAGCTTATTGTGAGAATATTTCAAACGTCTGACAAAACTGAAAAATGTAATTCTCCAATTTCAACCAAACATGCTAGAAATGGTCCAATTGAGCTAATTAGCTTATTGTGAGAATATTACAAACGTCTGACAAAACTGAAAAATGTAAATTTCCAATTTCAACCAAACATGCTAGAAATGCTCCAATTGAGCTAATTAGCTTATTGTGAGAATATTACAAACGTCTGACAAAACTGAAAAATGTAATTTTCCAATTTCAACCAAACATGCTAGAAATGCTCCAATTGAGCTAATTAGCTTATTGTGAGAATATTACAGACGTCTGACAAAACTGAAAAATGTAAATTTCCAATTTCAACCAAACATGCTAGAAATGCTCCAATTGAGCTAATTAGCTTATTGTGAGAATATTGCAATTGTCTGACAAAAGTGAAAAATGTAAACTTCCAATTTCAACCAAACATGCTATAAATGCTCCAATTGAGCTAATTAGCTTATTGTGAGAATATTACAAACGTCTGACAAAACTGAAAAATGTAAATTTTCAATTTCAACCAAACATGCTAGAAATGCTCCAATTGAGCTAATTAGCTTATTGTGAGAATATTGCAATTGTCTGACAAAAGTGAAAAATGTAAATTTCCAAGTTCAACCAAACATGCTAGAAATGCTCCAATTGAGCTAATTAGCTTATTCTGAGAATATTACAAACGTCTGACAAAACTGAAAAATGTAAATTTCCAATTTCAACCAAACATGCTAGAAATGCTCCAATTGAGCTAATTAGCTTATTGTGAGAATATTACAAACGTCTGACAAAACTGAAAAATGTAATTTTCCAATTTCAGCCAAACATGCTAGAAATGCTCCAATTGAGCTAATTAGCTTATTGTGAGAATATTGCGATTGTCTGACAAAAGTGAAAAATGTAAATTTCCAATTTGAACCAAACATGCTAGAAATGCTCCAATTGAGCTAATTAGCTTATTGTGAGAATATTGCAATTGTCTGACAAAAGTGAAAAATGTAAACTTCCAATTTCAACCAAACATGCTATAAATGCTCCAATTGAGCTAATTAGCTTATTGTGAGAATATTACAAACGTCTGACAAAACTGAAAAATGTAAATTTTCAATTTCAACCAAACATGCTAGAAATGCTCCAATTGAGCTAATTAGCTTATTGTGAGAATATTGCAATTGTCTGACAAAAGTGAAAAATGTAAATTTCCAAGTTCAACCAAACATGCTAGAAATGCTCCAATTGAGCTAATTAGCTTATTCTGAGAATATTACAAACGTCTGACAAAACTGAAAAATGTAAATTTCCAATTTCAACCAAACATGCTAGAAATGCTCCAATTGAGCTAATTAGCTTATTGTGAGAATATTACAAACGTCTGACAAAACTGAAAAATGTAATTTTCCAATTTCAGCCAAACATGCTAGAAATGCTCCAATTGAGCTAATTAGCTTATTGTGAGAATATTGCGATTGTCTGACAAAAGTGAAAAATGTAAATTTCCAATTTGAACCAAACATGCTAGAAATGCTCCAATTGAGCTAATTAGCTTATTGTGAGAATATTGCAATTGTCTGACAAAACTGAAAAATGTAAATTTCCAATTTCAACCAAACATGCTAGAAATGCTCCAATTGAGCTAATTAGCTTATTGTGAGAAAATTACAAACGTCTGACAAAACTGAAAAATGTAAAATTCCAATTTCAGCCAAACA
Source organism: Watersipora subatra (assembly GCF_963576615.1). Classification (NCBI taxonomy): domain Eukaryota; kingdom Metazoa; phylum Bryozoa; class Gymnolaemata; order Cheilostomatida; family Watersiporidae; genus Watersipora; species Watersipora subatra. The sequence goes on from NW_027045297.1 coordinate 672,291, forward strand.
TGCTAGAAATGCTCCAATTGAGCTAATTAGCTTATTGTGAGAATATTACAAACGTCTGACAAAACTGAAAAATGTAAATTTCCAATTTCAACCAAACATGCTAGAAATGCTCCAATTGAGCTAATTAGCTTATTGTGAGAATATTACAAATGTCTGACAAAACTGAAAAATGTAAAATTCCAATTTCAACCAAACATGCTAGAAATGCTTCAATTGAGCTAATTAGCTTATTGTGAGAATATTACAAACGTCTGACAAAACTGAAAAATGTTATTTTCCAATTTCAACCAAACATGCTAGAAATGCTCCAATTGAGCTAATTAGCTTATTGTGAGAATATTGCAATTGTCTGACAAAAGTGAAAAATGTAAATTTCTAATTTCAACCAAACATGCTAGATATGCTCCAATTGAGCTAATTAGCTTATTGTGAGAATATTGCAATTGTCTGACAAAAGTGAAAAATGTAAATTTTCACTTTCAACCAAACATGGTAGAAATGCTCCAATTGAGCTAATTAGCTTGTTGAGAGAATTTTGCAATTGTTTGACAAAAGTGAAAAATGTAAATTTCCAATTTCAACCAAACATGCTAGAAATGCTCCAATTGAGCTAATTAGCTTATTGTGACAATATTGCAATTGTCTGACAAAAGTGAAAAATGTCAATTTTCACTTTCAACCAAACATGGTAGAAATGCTCCAATTGAGCTAATTAGCTTGTTGAGAGAATTTTGCAATTGTCTGACAAAATTGAAAAATGTAAATTTCTAATTTCAACCAAACATGCTAGATATGCTCCATTTGAGCTAATTAGCTTATTGTGAGAATATTGCAATTGTCTGACAAAAGTGAAAAATGTACATTTCCAATTTCAACCAAACATGCTAGAAATGCTCCAATTGAGCTAATTAGCTTATTGTGAGAATATTACAAACGTCTGACAAAACTGAAAAATGTAAACTTCCAACTTCAACCAAACATGCTAGAAATGCTCCAATTGAGCTAATTAGTTTATTGTGAGAATATTACAAACGTCTGACAACACTGAAAATTGTAAATTTTCAATTTCAACCAAACATTCTAGAAATGCTCCAATTGAGCTAATTAGCTTATTGTGAGAATATTACAAACGTCTGACAAAACTGAAAAATGTAAATTTCCAATTTCAACCAAACATGCTAGAAATGCTCCAACTGAGCTAATTAGCTTATTGTGAGAATATTACAAACGTCTGACAAAACTGAAAAATTTAAAGTTTCAATTTCAACCAAACATGCTAGAAATGCTCCAATTGAGCTAATTAGCTTATTGTGAGAATATTACAAACGTCTGACAAACCTGAAAAATGTAAATTTCCAATTTCAACCAAACATGCTAGAAATGCTCTAATTGAGCTAATTAGCTTATTGTGAGAATATTGCAATTGTCTGACAAAAGTGAAAAATGTAAATTTCCAATTTCAACCAAACATGCTAGAAATGCTCCAATTGAGCTAATTAGCTTATTGTGAGAATATTACAAATGTCTGACAAAACTGAAAAATGTAAAATTCCAATTTCAACCAAACATGCTAGAAATGCTCCAATTGAGCTAATTAGCTTATTGTGAGAATATTGCAATTGTCTGACAAAACTGAAAAATGTAAATTTTCACTTTCAACCAAACATGGTAGAAATGCTCCAATTGTGCTGATTAGCTTGTTGAGAGAATATTGCAATTGTTTGACAAAAGTGAAAAATGTAAGTTTCCAATTTCAACCAAACATGCTAGAAATGCTCCAATTGAGCTAATTAGCTTATTGTGAGAATATTACAAACGTCTGACAAAAGTGAAAATTGTAAATTTCCAATTTCAACCAAACATGCTAGAAATGCTCCAATTGAGCTAATTAGCTTATTGTGAGAATATTACAAACGTCTGACAAAACTGAAAAATGTAATTTTCCAATTTCAACCAAACATGCTAGAAATGCTCAAATTGAGCTAATTAGCTTATTGTGAGAATATTGCAATTGTCTGACAAATGTGAAAAATGTAAATTTCTAATTTCAACCAAACATGCTAGAAATGCTCCAATTGAGCTAATTAGCTTATTGTGAGAATATTGCAATTGTCTGACAAAAGTGAAAAATGTAAATTTTCACTTTCAACCAAACATGGTAGAAATGCTCCAATTGAGCTAATTAGCTTGTTGAGAGAATATTGCAATTGTTTGACAAAAGTGAAAAATGTAAATTTCCAATTTCAACCAAACATGCTAGAAATGCTCCAATTGAGCTAATTAGCTTATTGTGAGAATATTACAAACGTCTGAAAAAACTGAAAAATGTAAATTTCCAATTTCAACCAAACATGCTAGAAATGCTCCAATTGAGCTAATTAGCTTATTGTGAGAATATTGCAATTGTCTGACAAAAGTGAAAAATGTAAATTTCCAATTTCAACCAAACATGCTAGAAATGCTCCAATTGAGCTAATTAGCTTATTGTGAGAATATTACAAACGTCTGACAAAAGTGAAAAATGTAAATTTCCAATTTCAACCAAACATGCTAGATATGCTCCAATTGAGCTAATTAGCTTATTGTGAGAATATTTCAAACGTCTGACAAAACTGAAAAATGTAATTCTCCAATTTCAACCAAACATGCTAGAAATGGTCCAATTGAGGTAATTAGCTTATTGTGAGAATATTACAAACGTCTGACAAAACTGAAAAATGTAAATTTCCAATTTCAACCAAACATGCTAGAAATGCTCCAATTGAGCTAATTAGCTTATTGTGAGAATATTACAAACGTCTGACAAAACTGAAAAATGTAATTTTCCAATTTCAACCAAACATGCTAGAAATGCTCCAATTGAGCTAATTAGCTTATTGTGAGAATATTACAAACGTCTGACAAAACTGAAAAATGTAAATTTCCAATTTCAACCAAACATGCTAGAAATGCTCCAATTGAGCTAATTAGCTTATTGTGAGAATATTGCAACTGTCTGACAAAAGTGAAAAATGTAAACTTCCAATTTCAACCAAACATGCTATAAATGCTCCAATTGAGCTAATTAGCTTATTGTGAGAATATTACAAACGTCTGACAAAACTGAAAAATGTAAATTTTCAATTTCAACCAAACATGCTAGAAATGCTCCAATTGAGCTAATTAGCTTATTGTGAGAATATTGCAATTGTCTGACAAAAGTGAAAAATGTAAATTTCCAAGTTCAACCAAACATGCTAGAAATGCTCCAATTGAGCTAATTAGCTTGTTGAGAGAATATTGCAATTGTTTGACAAAAGTGAAAAATGTAAGTTTCCAATTTCAACCAAACATGCTAGAAATGCTCCAATTGAGCTAATTAGCTTATTGTGAGAATATTACAAACGTCTGACAAAACTGAAAAATGTAATTTTCCAATTTCAGCCAAAAATGCTAGAAATGCTCCAATTGAGCTAATTAGCTTATTGTGAGAATATTGCGATTGTCTGACAAAAGTGAAAAATGTAAATTTCCAATTTGATACAAACATGCTAGAAATGCTCCAATTGAGCTAATTAGCTTATTGTGAGAATATTGCAATTGTCTGACAAAACTGAAAAATGTAAATTTCCAATTTCAACCAAACATGCTAGAAATGCTCCAATTGAGCTAATTAGCTTATTGTGAGAATATTGCAACTGTCTGACAAAAGTGAAAAATGTAAACTTCCAATTTCAACCAAACATGCTATAAATGCTCCAATTGAGCTAATTAGCTTATTGTGAGAATATTACAAACGTCTGACAAAACTGAAAAATGTAAATTTCCAATTTCAACCAAACATGCTAGAAATGCTCCAATTGAGCTAATTAGCTTATTGTGAGAATATTGCAATTGTCTGACAAAAGTGAAAAATGTAAATTTTCACTTTCAACCAAACATGGTAGAAATGCTCCAATTGAGCTAATTAGCTTGTTGAGAGAATATTGCAATTGTTTGACAAAAGTGAAAAATGTAAGTTTCCAATTTCAACCAAACATGTTAGAAATGCTCCAATTGAGCTAATTAGCTTATTGTGAGAATATTACAAACGTCTAACAAAAGTGAAAAATGTAAATTTCCAATTTCAACCAAACATGCTAGAAATGCTCCAATTGAGCTAATTAGCTTATTGTGAGAATAATACAAACGTCTGACAAAACTGAAAAATGTTATTTTCCAATTTCAACCAAACATGCTAGAAATGCTCCAATTGAGCTAATTAGCTTATTGTGAGAATATTGCAATTGTCTGACAAAAGTGAAAAAAGTAAATTTCTAATTTCAACCAAACATGCTAGAAATGCTCCAATTGAGCTAATTAGCTTATTGTGAGAATATTGCAATTGTCTGACAAAAGTGAAAAATGTAAATTTCCAATTTCAACCAAACATGCTAGAAATGCTCCAATTGAGCTAATTAGCTTATTGTGAGAATATTACAAACGTCTGACAAAACTGAAAAATGTAAATTTCCAATTTCAACCAAACATGCTAGAAATGCTCCAATTGAGCTAATTAGCTTATTGTGAGAATATTGCAATTGTCTGACAAAAGTGAAAAATGTAAATTTCCAATTTCAACCAAACATGCTAGAAATGCTCCAATTGAGCTAATTAGCTTATTGTGAGAATATTACAAACGTCTGACGAAAGTGAAAAATGTAAATTTCCAATTTCAACCAAACATGCTAGATATGCTCCAATTGAGCTAATTAGCTTATTGTGAGAATATTTCAAACGTCTGACAAAACTGAAAAATGTAATTCTCCAATTTCAACCAAACATGCTAGAAATGGTCCAATTGAGCTAATTAGCTTATTGTGAGAATATTACAAACGTCTGACAAAACTGAAAAATGTAAATTTCCAATTTCAACCAAACATGCTAGAAATGCTCCAATTGAGCTAATTAGCTTATTGTGAGAATATTACAAACGTCTGACAAAACTGAAAAATGTAATTTTCCAATTTCAACCAAACATGCTAGAAATGCTCCAATTGAGCTAATTAGCTTATTGTGAGAATATTACAGACGTCTGACAAAACTGAAAAATGTAAATTTCCAATTTCAACCAAACATGCTAGAAATGCTCCAATTGAGCTAATTAGCTTATTGTGAGAATATTGCAATTGTCTGACAAAAGTGAAAAATGTAAACTTCCAATTTCAACCAAACATGCTATAAATGCTCCAATTGAGCTAATTAGCTTATTGTGAGAATATTACAAACGTCTGACAAAACTGAAAAATGTAAATTTTCAATTTCAACCAAACATGCTAGAAATGCTCCAATTGAGCTAATTAGCTTATTGTGAGAATATTGCAATTGTCTGACAAAAGTGAAAAATGTAAATTTCCAAGTTCAACCAAACATGCTAGAAATGCTCCAATTGAGCTAATTAGCTTATTCTGAGAATATTACAAACGTCTGACAAAACTGAAAAATGTAAATTTCCAATTTCAACCAAACATGCTAGAAATGCTCCAATTGAGCTAATTAGCTTATTGTGAGAATATTACAAACGTCTGACAAAACTGAAAAATGTAATTTTCCAATTTCAGCCAAACATGCTAGAAATGCTCCAATTGAGCTAATTAGCTTATTGTGAGAATATTGCGATTGTCTGACAAAAGTGAAAAATGTAAATTTCCAATTTGAACCAAACATGCTAGAAATGCTCCAATTGAGCTAATTAGCTTATTGTGAGAATATTGCAATTGTCTGACAAAAGTGAAAAATGTAAACTTCCAATTTCAACCAAACATGCTATAAATGCTCCAATTGAGCTAATTAGCTTATTGTGAGAATATTACAAACGTCTGACAAAACTGAAAAATGTAAATTTTCAATTTCAACCAAACATGCTAGAAATGCTCCAATTGAGCTAATTAGCTTATTGTGAGAATATTGCAATTGTCTGACAAAAGTGAAAAATGTAAATTTCCAAGTTCAACCAAACATGCTAGAAATGCTCCAATTGAGCTAATTAGCTTATTCTGAGAATATTACAAACGTCTGACAAAACTGAAAAATGTAAATTTCCAATTTCAACCAAACATGCTAGAAATGCTCCAATTGAGCTAATTAGCTTATTGTGAGAATATTACAAACGTCTGACAAAACTGAAAAATGTAATTTTCCAATTTCAGCCAAACATGCTAGAAATGCTCCAATTGAGCTAATTAGCTTATTGTGAGAATATTGCGATTGTCTGACAAAAGTGAAAAATGTAAATTTCCAATTTGAACCAAACATGCTAGAAATGCTCCAATTGAGCTAATTAGCTTATTGTGAGAATATTGCAATTGTCTGACAAAACTGAAAAATGTAAATTTCCAATTTCAACCAAACATGCTAGAAATGCTCCAATTGAGCTAATTAGCTTATTGTGAGAAAATTACAAACGTCTGACAAAACTGAAAAATGTAAAATTCCAATTTCAGCCAAACATGCTAGAAATGCTCCAATTGAGCTAATTAGCTTATTGTGAGAATATTACAAACGTCTGACAAAACTGAAAAATGTAAATTTCCAATTTCAACCAAACATGCTAGAAATGCTCCAATTGAGCTAATTAGCTTATTGTGAGAATATTACAAATGTCTGACAAAACTGAAAAATGTAAAATTCCAATTTCAACCAAACATGCTAGAAATGCTTCAATTGAGCTAATTAGCTTATTGTGAGAATATTACAAACGTCTGACAAAACTGAAAAATGTTATTTTCCAATTTCAACCAAACATGCTAGAAATGCTCCAATTGAGCTAATTAGCTTATTGTGAGAATATTGCAATTGTCTGACAAAAGTGAAAAATGTAAATTTCTAATTTCAACCAAACATGCTAGATATGCTCCAATTGAGCTAATTAGCTTATTGTGAGAATATTGCAATTGTCTGACAAAAGTGAAAAATGTAAATTTTCACTTTCAACCAAACATGGTAGAAATGCTCCAATTGAGCTAATTAGCTTGTTGAGAGAATTTTGCAATTGTTTGACAAAAGTGAAAAATGTAAATTTCCAATTTCAACCAAACATGCTAGAAATGCTCCAATTGAGCTAATTAGCTTATTGTGAGAATATTGCAATTGTCTGACAAAAGTGAAAAATGTCAATTTTCACTTTCAACCAAACATGGTAGAAATGCTCCAATTGAGCTAATTAGCTTGTTGAGAGAATTTTGCAATTGTCTGACAAAATTGAAAAATGTAAATTTCTAATTTCAACCAAACATGCTAGATATGCTCCATTTGAGCTAATTAGCTTATTGTGAGAATATTGCAATTGTCTGACAAAAGTGAAAAATGTACATTTCCAATTTCAACCAAACATGCTAGAAATGCTCCAATTGAGCTAATTAGCTTATTGTGAGAATATTACAAACGTCTGACAAAACTGAAAAATGTAAACTTCCAACTTCAACCAAACATGCTAGAAATGCTCCAATTGAGCTAATTAGTTTATTGTGAGAATATTACAAACGTCTGACAACACTGAAAATTGTAAATTTTCAATTTCAACCAAACATACTAGAAATGCTCCAATTGAGCTAATTAGCTTATTGTGAGAATATTACAAACGTCTGACAAAACTGAAAAATGTAAATTTCCAATTTCAACCAAACATGCTAGAAATGCTCCAACTGAGCTAATTAGCTTATTGTGAGAATATTACAAACGTCTGACAAAACTGAAAAATTTAAAGTTTCAATTTCAACCAAACATGCTAGAAATGCTCCAATTGAGCTAATTAGCTTATTGTGAGAATATTACAAACGTCTGACAAACCTGAAAAATGTAAATTTCCAATTTCAACCAAACATGCTAGAAATGCTCTAATTGAGCTAATTAGCTTATTGTGAGAATATTGCAATTGTCTGACAAAAGTGAAAAATGTAAATTTCCAATTTCAACCAAACATGCTAGAAATGCTCCAATTGAGCTAATTAGCTTATTGTGAGAATATTACAAATGTCTGACAAAACTGAAAAATGTAAAATTCCAATTTCAACCAAACATGCTAGAAATGCTCCAATTGAGCTAATTAGCTTATTGTGAGAATATTGCAATTGTCTGACAAAACTGAAAAATGTAAATTTTCACTTTCAACCAAACATGGTAGAAATGCTCCAATTGTGCTGATTAGTTTGTTGAGAGAATATTGCAATTGTTTGACAAAAGTGAAAAATGTAAGTTTCCAATTTCAACCAAACATGCTAGAAATGCTCCAATTGAGCTAATTAGCTTATTGTGAGAATATTACAAACGTCTGACAAAAGTGAAAATTGTAAATTTCCAATTTCAACCAAACATGCTAGAAATGCTCCAATTGAGCTAATTAGCTTATTGTGAGAATATTACAAACGTCTGACAAAACTGAAAAATGTAATTTTCCAATTTCAACCAAACATGCTAGAAATGCTCAAATTGAGCTAATTAGCTTATTGTGAGAATATTGCAATTGTCTGACAAATGTGAAAAATGTAAATTTCTAATTTCAACCAAACATGCTAGAAATGCTCCAATTGAGCTAATTAGCTTATTGTGAGAATATTGCAATTGTCTGACAAAAGTGAAAAATGTAAATTTTCACTTTCAACCAAACATGGTAGAAATGCTCCAATTGAGCTAATTAGCTTGTTGAGAGAATATTGCAATTGTTTGACAAAAGTGAAAAATGTAAATTTCCAATTTCAACCAAACATGCTAGAAATGCTCCAATTGAGCTAATTAGCTTATTGTGAGAATATTACAAACGTCTGAAAAAACTGAAAAATGTAAATTTCCAATTTCAACCAAACACGCTAGAAATGCTCCAATTGAGCTAATTAGCTTATTGTGAGAATATTGCAATTGTCTGACAAAAGTGAAAAATGTAAATTTCCAATTTCAACCAAACATGCTAGAAATGCTCCAATTGAGCTAATTAGCTTATTGTGAGAATATTACAAACGTCTGACAAAAGTGAAAAAAGTAAATTTCCAATTTCAACCAAACATGCTAGATATGCTCCAATTGAGCTAATTAGCTTATTGTGAGAATATTTCAAACGTCTGACAAAACTGAAAAATGTAATTCTCCAATTTCAACCAAACATGCTAGAAATGGTCCAATTGAGGTAATTAGCTTATTGTGAGAATATTACAAACGTCTGACAAAACTGAAAAATGTAAATTTCCAATTTCAACCAAACATGCTAGAAATGCTCCAATTGAGCTAATTAGCTTATTGTGAGAATATTACAAACGTCTGACAAAACTGAAAAATGTAATTTTCCAATTTCAACCAAACATGCTAGAAATGCTCCAATTGAGCTAATTAGCTTATTGTGAGAATATTACAAACGTCTGACAAAACTGAAAAATGTAAATTTCCAATTTCAACCAAACATGCTATAAATGCTCCAATTGAGCTAATTAGCTTATTGTGAGAATATTACAAACGTCTGACAAAACTGAAAAATGTAAATTTTCAATTTCAACCAAACATGCTAGAAATGCTCCAATTGAGCTAATTAGCTTATTGTGAGAATATTGCAATTGTCTGACAAAAGTGAAAAATGTAAATTTCCAAGTTCAACCAAACATGCTAGAAATGCTCCAATTGAGCTAATTAGCTTGTTGAGAGAATATTGCAATTGTTTGACAAAAGTGAAAAATGTAAGTTTCCAATTTCAACCAAACATGCTAGAAATGCTCCAATTGAGCTAATTAGCTTATTGTGAGAATATTACAAACGTCTGACAAAACTGAAAAATGTAATTTTCCAATTTCAGCCAAAAATGCTAGAAATGCTCCAATTGAGCTAATTAGCTTATTGTGAGAATATTGCGATTGTCTGACAAAAGTGAAAAATGTAAATTTCCAATTTGATACAAACATGCTAGAAATGCTCCAATTGAGCTAATTAGCTTATTGTGAGAATATTGCAATTGTCTGACAAAACTGAAAAATGTAAATTTCCAATTTCAACCAAACATGCTAGAAATGCTCCAATTGAGCTAATTAGCTTATTGTGAGAAAATTACAAACGTCTGACAAAACTGAAAAATGTAAAATTCCAATTTCAGCCAAACATGCTAGAAATGCTCCAATTGAGCTAATTAGCTTATTGTGAGAATATTACAAACGTCTGACAAAACTGAAAAATGTAAATTTCCAATTTCAACCAAACATGCTGGAAATGCTCCAATTGAGCTAATTAGCTTATTGTGAGAATATTACAAATGTCTGACAAAACTGAAAAATGTAAAATTCCAATTTCAACCAAACATGCTAGAAATGCTTCAATTGAGCTAATTAGCTTATTGTGAGAATATTGCAATTGTCTGACAAAAGTGAAAAATGTAAATTTTCACTTTCAACCAAACATGGTAGAAATGCTCCAATTGAGCTAATTAGCTTGTTGAGAGAATATTGCAATTGTTTGACAAAAGTGAAAAATGTAAGTTTCCAATTTCAACCAAACATGTTAGAAATGCTCCAATTGAGCTAATTAGCTTATTGTGAGAATATTACAAACGTCTAACAAAAGTGAAAAATGTAAATTTCCAATTTCAACCAAACATGCTAGAAATGCTCCAATTGAGCTAATTAGCTTATTGTGAGAATAATACAAACGTCTGACAAAACTGAAAAATGTTATTTTCCAATTTCAACCAAACATGCTAGAAATGCTCCAATTGAGCTAATTAGCTTATTGTGAGAATATTGCAATTGTCTGACAAAAGTGAAAAAAGTAAATTTCTAATTTCAACCAAACATGCTAGAAATGCTCCAATTGAGCTAATTAGCTTATTGTGAGAATATTGCAATTGTCTGACAAAAGTGAAAAATGTAAATTTTCACTTTCAACCAAACATGGTAGAAATGCTCCAATTGAGCTAATTAGCTTGTTGAGAGAATTTTGCAATTGTTTGACAAAAGTGAAAAATGTAAATTTCCAATTTCAACCAAACTTGCTAGAAATGATCACATTGAGCTAATTAGCTTATTGTGAGAATATTACAAACGTCTGACAAAAGTGAAAAATGTAAATTTCCAATTTCAACCAAACATGCTAGATATGCTCCAATTGAGCTAATTAGCTTATTGTGAGAATATTTCAAACGTCTGACAAAACTGAAAAATGTAATTCTCCAATTTCAACCAAACATGCTAGAAATGGTCCAATTGAGGTAATTAGCTTATTGTGAGAATATTACAAACGTCTGACAAAACTGAAAAATGTAAATTTCCAATTTCAACCAAACATGCTAGAAATGCTCCAATTGAGCTAATTAGCTTATTGTGAGAATATTACAAACGTCTGACAAAACTGAAAAATGTAATTTTCCAATTTCAACCAAACATGCTAGAAATGCTCCAATTGAGCTAATTAGCTTATTGTGAGAATATTGCAATTGTCTGACAAAAGTGAAAAATGTAAACTTCCAATTTCAACCAAACATGCTATAAATGCTCCAATTGAGCTAATTAGCTTATTGTGAGAATAATACAAACGTCTGACAAAACTGAAAAATGTTATTTTCCAATTTCAACCAAACATGCTAGAAATGCTCCAATTGAGCTAATTAGCTTATTGTGAGAATATTGCAATTGTCTGACAAAAGTGAAAAAAGTAAATTTCTAATTTCAACCAAACATGCTAGAAATGCTCCAATTGAGCTAATTAGCTTATTGTGAGAATATTGCAATTGTCTGACAAAAGTGAAAAATGTAAATTTTCACTTTCAACCAAACATGGTAGAAATGCTCCAATTGAGCTAATTAGCTTGTTGAGAGAATTTTGCAATTGTTTGACAAAAGTGAAAAATGTAAATTTCCAATTTCAACCAAACTTGCTAGAAATGATCACATTGAGCTAATTAGCTTATTGTGAGAATATTACAAACGTCTGACAAAAGTGAAAAATGTAAATTTCCAGTTTCAACCAAACATGCTAGATATGCTCCAATTGAGCTAATTAGCTTATTGTGAGAATATTTCAAACGTCTGACAAAACTGAAAAATGTAATTCTCCAATTTCAACCAAACATGCTAGAAATGGTCCAATTGAGGTAATTAGCTTATTGTGAGAATATTACAAACGTCTGACAAAACTGAAAAATGTAAATTTCCAATTTCAACCAAACATGCTAGAAATGCTCCAATTGAGCTAATTAGCTTATTGTGAGAATATTACAAACGTCTGACAAAACTGAAAAATGTAATTTTCCAATTTCAACCAAACATGCTAGAAATGCTCCAATTGAGCTAATTAGCTTATTGTGAGAATATTACAAACGTCTGACAAAACTGAAAAATGTAAATTTCCAATTTCAACCAAACATGCTAGAAATGCTCCAATTGAGCTAATTAGCTTATTGTGAGAATATTGCAATTGTCTGACAAAAGTGAAAAATGTAAACTTCCAATTTCAACCAAACATGCTATAAATGCTCCAATTGAGCTAATTAGCTTATTGTGAGAATATTACAAACGTCTGACAAAACTGAAAAATGTAAATTTTCAATTTCAACCAAACATGCTAGAAATGCTCCAATTGAGCTAATTAGCTTATTGTGAGAATATTGCAATTGTCTGACAAAAGTGAAAAATGTAAATTTCCAAGTTCAACCAAACATGCTAGAAATGCTCCAATTGAGCTAATTAGCTTGTTGAGAGAATATTGCAATTGTTTGACAAAAGTGAAAAATGTAAGTTTCCAATTTCAACCAAACATGCTAGAAATGCTCCAATTGAGCTAATTAGCTTATTGTGAGAATATTACAAACGTCTGACAAAACTGAAAAATGTAATTTTCCAATTTCAGCCAAAAATGCTAGAAATGCTCCAATTGAGCTAATTAGCTTATTGTGAGAATATTGCGATTGTCTGACAAAAGTGCAAAATGTAAATTTCCAATTTGATACAAACATGCTAGAAATGCTCCAATTGAGCTAATTAGCTTATTGTGAGAATATTGCAATTGTCTGACAAAACTGAAAAATGTAAATTTCCAATTTCAACCAAACATGCTAGAAATGCTCCAATTGAGCTAATTAGCTTATTGTGAGAAAATTACAAACGTCTGACAAAACTGAAAAATGTAAAATTCCAATTTCAGCCAAACATGCTAGAAATGCTCCAATTGAGCTAATTAGCTTATTGTGAGAATATTACAAACGTCTGACAAAACTGAAAAATGTAAATTTCCAATTTCAACCAAACATGCTAGAAATGCTCCAATTGAGCTAATTAGCTTATTGTGAGAATATTACAAATGTCTGACAAAACTGAAAAATGTAAAATTCCAATTTCAACCAAACATGCTAGAAATGCTTCAATTGAGCTAATTAGCTTATTGTGAGAATATTGCAATTGTCTGACAAAAGTGAAAAATGTAAATTTTCACTTTCAACCAAACATGGTAGAAATGCTCCAATTGAGCTAATTAGCTTGTTGAGAGAATATTGCAATTGTTTGACAAAAGTGAAAAATGTAAGTTTCCAATTTCAACCAAACATGTTAGAAATGCTCCAATTGAGCTAATTAGCTTATTGTGAGAATATTACAAACGTCTAACAAAAGTGAAAAATGTAAATTTCCAATTTCAACCAAACATGCTAGAAATGCTCCAATTGAGCTAATTAGCTTATTGTGAGAATAATACAAACGTCTGACAAAACTGAAAAATGTTATTTTCCAATTTCAACCAAACATGCTAGAAATGCTCCAATTGAGCTAATTAGCTTATTGTGAGAATATTGCAATTGTCTGACAAAAGTGAAAAAAGTAAATTTCTAATTTCAACCAAACATGCTAGAAATGCTCCAATTGAGCTAATTAGCTTATTGTGAGAATATTGCAATTGTCTGACAAAAGTGAAAAATGTAAATTTTCACTTTCAACCAAACATGGTAGAAATGCTCCAATTGAGCTAATTAGCTTGTTGAGAGAATTTTGCAATTGTTTGACAAAAGTGAAAAATGTAAATTTCCAATTTCAACCAAACTTGCTAGAAATGATCCAATTGAGCTAATTAGCTTATTGTGAGAATATTACAAACGTCTGACAAAAGTGAAAAATGTAAATTTCCAATTTCAACCAAACATGCTAGAAATGCTCCAATTGAGCTAATTAGCTTATTGCGAGAATATTACAAATGTCTGACAAAACTGAAAAATGTAATTTTCCAATTTCAACCAAACATGCTAGAAATGATCCAATTGAGCTAATTAGCTTATTGTGAGAATATTACAAATGTCTGACAAAACTGAAAAATGTAATTTTCCAATTTCAACCAAACATGCTAGAAATGATCCAATTGAGCTAATTAGCTTAATGAGAGAATATTGCAATTGTCTGACAAAAGTGAAAAATGTAAATTTCCAACTTTAACCAAACATGCTAGAAATGCTCCAATTGAGCTAATTAGCTTATTGCGAGAATATTACAAACGTCTGACAAAACTGAAAAATGTAAATTTCCAATTTCAACCAAATATGCTAGAAATGCTCCAATTGAGCTAATTAGCTTATTGTGAGAATATTGCAATTGTCTGACAAAAGTGAAAAATGTAAATTTCCAAGTTCAACCAAACATGCTAGAAATTCTCCAATTGAGCTAATTAGCTTATTGTGAGAATATTACAAACGTCTGACAAAACTGAAAAATGTAAATTTCCAATTTCAACCAAACATGCTAGAAATGCTCAAATTGCGCAAATAAGCCTTCTGTAAGAATTTTACAAACGTCTGACAAAACTGAAAAATGTAAATTTCTAATTTCAACCAAACATGCTTGAAAAGCTCCAATTGAGCTAATTAGCTTATTGTGAGAATATTGCAATTGTCTGACAAAAGTGAAAAATGTAAATTTTCACTTTCAACCAAACATGGTAGAAATGCTCCAATTGAGCTAATTAGCTTGTTGAGAGAGTTTTGCAATTGTTTGACAAAAGTGAAAAATGTAAATTTCCAATTTCAATCAAACATGCTAGAAATGCTCCAATTGAGCTAATTAGCTTATTGTGAGAATATTACAAACGTCTGACAAAACTGAAAAATGTAAATTTCCAATTTCAACCAAACATGCTAGAAATGCTCCAATTGAGCTAATTAGCTTATTGTGAGAATATTGCAATTGTCTGACAAAAGTGAAAAATGTAAATTTCCAATTTCAACCAAACATGCTAGAAATGCTCCAATTGAGCTAATTAGCTTATTGTGAGAATATTACAAACGTCTGACAAAAGTGAAAAAAGTAAATTTCCAATTTCAACCAAACATGCTAGATATGCTCCAATTGAGCTAATTAGCTTATTGTGAGAATATTTCAAACGTCTGACAAAACTGAAAAATGTAATTCTCCAATTTCAACCAAACATGCTAGAAATGGTCCAATTGAGCTAATTAGCTTATTGTGAGAATATTACAAACGTCTGACAAAACTGAAAAATGTAAATTTCCAATTTCAACCAAACATGCTAGAAATGCTCCAATTGAGCTAATTAGCTTATTGTGAGAATATTACAAACGTCTGACAAAACTGAAAAATGTAATTTTCCAATTTCAACCAAACATGCTAGAAATGCTCCAATTGAGCTAATTAGCTTATTGTGAGAATATTACAAACGTCTGACAAAACTGAAAAATGTAAATTTCCAATTTCAACCAAACATGCTAGAAATGCTCCAATTGAGCTAATTAGCTTATTGTGAGAATATTGCAATTGTCTGACAAAAGTGAAAAATGTAAACTTCCAATTTCAACCAAACATGCTATAAATGCTCCAATTGAGCTAATTAGCTTATTGTGAGAATATTACAAACGTCTGACAAAACTGAAAAATGTAAATTTTCAATTTCAACCAAACATGCTAGAAATGCTCCAATTGAGCTAATTAGCTTATTGTGAGAATATTGCAATTGTCTGACAAAAGTGAAAAATGTAAATTTCCAAGTTCAACCAAACATGCTAGAAATGCTCCAATTGAGCTAATTAGCTTATTCTGAGAATATTACAAACGTCTGACAAAACTGAAAAATGTAAATTTCCAATTTCAACCAAACATGCTAGAAATGCTCCAATTGAGCTAATTAGCTTATTGTGAGAATATTGCGATTGTCTGACAAAAGTGAAAAATGTAAATTTCCAATTTGATACAAACATGCTAGAAATGCTCCAATTGAGCTAATTAGCTTATTGTGAGAATATTGCAATTGTCTGACAAAACTGAAAAATGTAAATTTCCAATTTCAACCAAACATGCTAGAAATGCTCCAATTGAGCTAATTAGCTTATTGTGAGAAAATTACAAACGTCTGACAAAACTGAAAAATGTAAAATTCCAATTTCAGCCAAACATGCTAGAAATGCTCCAATTGAGCTAATTAGCTTATTGTGAGAATATTACAAACGTCTGACAAAACTGAAAAATGTAAATTTCCAATTTCAACCAAACATGCTAGAAATGCTCCAATTGAGCTAATTAGCTTATTGTGAGAATATTACAAATGTCTGACAAAACTGAAAAATGTAAAATTCCAATTTCAACCAAACATGCTAGAAATGCTTCAATTGAGCTAATTAGCTTATTGTGAGAATATTGCAATTGTCTGACAAAAGTGAAAAATGTAAATTTTCACTTTCAACCAAACATGGTAGAAATGCTCCAATTGAGCTAATTAGCTTGTTGAGAGAATATTGCAATTGTTTGACAAAAGTGAAAAATGTAAGTTTCCAATTTCAACCAAACATGCTAGAAATGCTCCAATTGAGCTAATTAGCTTATTGTGAGAATATTACAAACGTCTAACAAAAGTGAAAAATGTAAATTTCCAATTTCAACCAAACATGCTAGAAATGCTCCAATTGAGCTAATTAGCTTATTGTGAGAATAATACAAACGTCTGACAAAACTGAAAAATGTTATTTTCCAATTTCAACCAAACATGCTAGAAATGCTCCAATTGAGCTAATTAGCTTATTGTGAGAATATTGCAATTGTCTGACAAAAGTGAAAAAAGTAAATTTCTAATTTCAACCAAACATGCTAGAAATGCTCCAATTGAGCTAATTAGCTTATTGTGAGAATATTGCAATTGTCTGACAAAAGTGAAAAATGTAAATTTTCACTTTCAACCAAACATGGTTGAAATGCTCCAATTGAGCTAATTAGCTTGTTGAGAGAATTTTGCAATTGTTTGACAAAAGTGAAAAATGTAAATTTCCAATTTCAACCAAACTTGCTAGAAATGATCCAATTGAGCTAATTAGCTTATTGTGAGAATATTACAAACGTCTGACAAAAGTGAAAAATGTAAATTTCCAATTTCAACCAAACATGCTAGAAATGCTCCAATTGAGCTAATTAGCTTATTGTGAGAATATTACAAATGTCTGACAAAACTGAAAAATGTAATTTTCCAATTTCAACCAAACATGCTAGAAATCTCCAATTGAGCTAATTAGCTTATTGTGAGAATATTGCAATTGTCTGACAAAAGTGAAAAATGTAAATTTTCACTTTCAACCAAACATGGTAGAAATGCTCCAATTGAGCTAATTAGGTTGTTGAGAGAATTTTGCAATTGTTTGACAAAAGTGAAAAATGTAAATTTCCAATTTCAACCAAACATGCTAGAAATGCTCCAATTGAGCTAATTAGCTTATTGTGAGAATATTACAAACGTCTGACAAAAGTGAAAAATGTAAATTTCCAATTTCAACCAAACATGCTAGAAATGCTCCAATTGAGCTAATTAGCTTATTGTGAGAATATTACAAATGTCTGACAAAACTGAAAAATGTAATTTTCCAATTTCAACCAAACATGCTAGAAATGCTCCAATTGAGCTAATTAGCTTATTGTGAGAATATTGCAATTGTCTGACAAAAGTGAAAAATGTAAATTTTCACTTTCAACGAAACATGGTAGAAATGCTCCAATTGAGCTAATTAGCTTGTTGAGAGAATTTTGCAATTGTCTGACAAAAGTGAAAAATGTAAATTTCTAATTTCAACCAAACATGCTAGATATGCTCCAATTGAGCTAATTAGCTTATTGTGAGAATATTGCAATTGTCTGACAAAAGTGAAAAATGTACATTTCCAATTTCAACCAAACATGCTAGAAATGCTCCAATTGAGCTAATTAGCTTATTGTGAGAATATTACAAACGTCTGACAAAACTGAAAAATGTTATTTTCCAATTTCAACCAAACATGCTAGAAATGCTCCAATTGAGCTAATTAGCTTATTGTGAGAATATTGCAATTGTCTGACAAAAGTGAAAAATGTAAATTTCTAATTTCAACCAAACATGCTAGATATGCTCCAATTGAGCTAATTAGCTTATTGTGAGAATATTGCAATTGTCTGACAAAAGTGAAAAATGTAAATTTTCACTTTCAACCAAACATGGTAGAAATGCTCCAATTGAGCTAATTAGCTTGTTGAGAGAATTTTGCAATTGTTTGACAAAAGTGAAAATGTAAATTTCCAATTTCAACCAAACATGCTAGAAATGCTCCAATTGAGCTAATTAGCTTATTGTGAGAATATTGCAATTGTCTGACAAAAGTAACAATGTAAATTTTCACTTTCAACCAAACATGGTAGAAATGCTCCAATTGAGCTAATTAGCTTGTTGAGAGAATTTTGCAATTGTTTGACAAAAGTGAAAATGTAAATTTCCAATTTCAACCAAACATGCTAGAAATGCTCCAATTGAGCTAATTAGCTAGTTGAGAGAATTTTGCAATTGTCTGACAAAAGTGAAAAATGTAAATTTCTAATTTCAACCAAACATGCTAGATATGCTCCAATTGAGCTAATTAGCTTATTGTGAGAATATTGCAATTGTCTGACAAAAGTGAAAAATGTACATTTCCAATTTCAACCAAACATGCTAGAAATGCTCCAATTGAGCTAATTAGCTTATTGTGAGAATATTACAAACGTCTGACAAAACTGAAAAATGTAAACTTTCAACTTCAACCAAACATGCTAGAAATGCTCCAATTGAGCTAATTAGCTTATTGTGAGAATATTACAAACGTCTGACAACACTGAAAATTGTAAATTTTCAATTTCAACCAAACATACTAGAAATGCTCCAATTGAGCTAATTAGCTTATTGTGAGAATATTACAAACGTCTGACAAAACTGAAAAATGTAAATTTCCAATTTCAACCAAACATGCTAGAAATGCTCCAATTGAGCTAATTAGCTTATTGTGAGAATATTACAAACGTCTGACAAAACTGAAAAATTTAAAATTTCAATTTCAACCAAACATGCTAGAAATGCTCCAATTGAGCTAATTAGCTTATTGTGAGAATATTACAAACGTCTAACAAACCTGAAAAATGTAAATTTCCAATTTCAACCAAACATGCTAGAAATGCTCCAATTGAGCTAATTAGCTTATTGTGAGAATATTGCAATTGTCTGACAAAAGTGAAAAATGTAAAATTCCAATTTCAACCAAACATGCTAGAAATGCTCCAATTGAGCTAATTAGCTTATTGTGAGAATATTGCAATTGTCTGACAAAAGTGAAAAATGTAAATTTTCACTTTCAACCAAACATGGTAGAAATGCTCCAATTGAGCTGATTAGCTTGTTGAGAGAATATTGCAATTGTCTGACAAAAGTGAAAAATGTAAGTTTCCAATTTCAACCAAACATGCTAGAAATGCTCCAATTGAGCTAATTAGCTTATTGTGAGAATATTACAAACGTCTGACAAAAGTGAAAAATGTAAATTTCCAATTTCAACCAAACATGCTAGAAATGCTCCAATTGAGCTAATTAGCTTATTGTGAGAATATTACAAACGTCTGACAAAACTGAAAAATGTAATTTTCCAATTTCAACCAAACATGCTAGAAATGCTCCAATTGAGCTAATTAGCTTATTGTGAGAATATTGCAATTGTCTGACAAAGTGAAAAATGTAAATTTCCAATTTCAACCAAACATGCTAGAAATGCTCCAATTGAGCTAATTAGCTTATTGTGAGAATATTGCAATTGTCTGACAAAAGTGAAAAATGTACATTTTCACTTTCAACCAAACATGGTAGAAATGCTCCAATTGAGCTAATTAGCTTGTTGAGAGAATATTGCAATTGTTTGACAAAAGTGAAAAATGTAAATTTCCAATTTCAACCAAACATGCTAGAAATGCTCCAATTGAGCTAATTATCTTATTGTGAGAATATTACAAACGTTTGACAAAACTGAAAAATGTAAATTTCCAATTTTAACCAAACATGCTAGAAATGCCCCAATTGAGCTAATTAGCTTATTGTGAGAATATTGCAATTGTCTGACAAAAGTGAAAAATGTAAATTTCCAATTTTAACCAAACATGCTAGAAATGCTCCAATTGAGCTAATTAGCTTATTGTGAGAATATTACAAACGTCTGACAAAAGTGAAAAATGTAAATTTCCAATTTCAACCAAACATGCTAGATATGCTCCAATTGGGCTAATTAGCTTATTGTGAGAATATTTCAAACGTCTGACAAAACTGAAAAATGTAATTCTCCAATTTCAACCAAACATGCTAGAAATGCTCCAATTGAGCTAATTAGCTTATTGTGAGAATATTACAAACGTCTGACAAAACTGAAAAATGTAAATTTCCAATTTCAACCAAACATGCTAGAAATGCTCCAATTGAGCTAATTAGCTTATTGTGAGAATATTACAAACGTCTGACAAAACTGAAAAATGTAATTTTCCAATTTCAACCAAACATGCTAGAAATGCTCCAATTGAGCTAATTAGCTTATTGTGAGAATATTACAAACGTCTGACAAAACTGAAAAATGTAAATTTCCAATTTCAACCAAACATGCTAGAAATGCTCCAATTGAGCTAATTAGCTTATTGTGAGAATATTGCAATTGTCTGACAAAAGTGAAAAATGTAAATTTTCACTTTCAACGAAACATGGTAGAAATGCTCCAATTGAGCTAATTAGCTTGTTGAGAGAATTTTGCAATTGTCTGACAAAAGTGAAAAATGTAAATTTCTAATTTCAACCAAACATGCTAGATATGCTCCAATTGAGCTAATTAGCTTATTGTGAGAATATTGCAATTGTCTGACAAAAGTGAAAAATGTACATTTCCAATTTCAACCAAACATGCTAGAAATGCTCCAATTGAGCTAATTAGCTTATTGTGAGAATATTACAAACGTCTGACAAAACTGAAAAATGTTATTTTCCAATTTCAACCAAACATGCTAGAAATGCTCCAATTGAGCTAATTAGCTTATTGTGAGAATATTGCAATTGTCTGACGAAAGTGAAAAATGTAAATTTCTAATTTCAACCAAACATGCTAGATATGCTCCAATTGAGCTCATTAGCTTATTGTGAGAATATTGCAATTGTCTGACAAAAGTGAAAAATGTAAATTTTCACTTTCAACCAAACATGGTAGAAATGCTCAAATTGAGCTAATTAGCTTGTTGAGAGAATTTTGCAATTGTTTGACAAAAGTGAAAATGTAAATTTCCAATTTCAACCAAACATGCTAGAAATGCTCCAATTGAGCTAATTAGCTAGTTGAGAGAATTTTGCAATTGTCTGACAAAAGTGAAAAATGTAAATTTCTAATTTCAACCAAACATGCTAGATATGCTCCAATTGAGCTAATTAGCTTATTGTGAGAATATTGCAATTGTCTGACAAAAGTGAAAAATGTACATTTCCAATTTCAATCAAACATGCTAGAAATGCTCCAATTGAGCTAATTAGCTTATTGTGAGAATATTACAAACGTCTGACAAAACTGAAAAATGTAAACTTTCAACTTCAACCAAACATGCTAGAAATGCTCCAATTGAGCTAATTAGCTTATTGTGAGAATATTACAAACGTCTGACAACACTGAAAATTGTAAATTTTCAATTTCAACCAAACATACTAGAAATGCTCCAATTGAGCTAATTAGCTTATTGTGAGAATATTACAAACGTCTGACAAAACTGAAAAATGTAAATTTCCAATTTCAACCAAACATGCTAGAAATGCTCCAATTGAGCTAATTAGCTTATTGTGAGAATATTACAAACGTCTGACAAAACTGAAAAATTTAAAATTTCAATTTCAACCAAACATGCTAGAAATGCTCCAATTGAGCTAATTAGCTTATTGTGAGAATATTACAAACGTCTAACAAACCTGAAAAATGTAAATTTCCAATTTCAACCAAACATGCTAGAAATGCTCCAATTGAGCTAATTAGCTTATTGTGAGAATATTGCAATTGTCTGACAAAAGTGAAAAATGTAAATTTCCAATTTCAACCAAACATGCTAGAAATGCTCCAATTGAGCTAATTAACTTATTGTGAGAATATTACAAACGTCTGACAAAAGTGAAAAATGTAAATTTCCAACTTCAACCAAACATGCTAGAAATGCTCCAATTGAGCTAATTAGCTTATTGTGAGAATATTACAAACGTCTGACAAAACTGAAAAATGTAAATTTCCAATTTCAACCAAACATGCTAGAAAGGCTCCAATTGAGCTAATTAGCTTATTGTGAGAATATTACAAATGTCTGACAAAACTGAAAAATGTAAAATTCCAATTTCAACCAAACATGCTAGAAATGCTCCAATTGAGCTAATTAGCTTATTGTGAGAATATTGCAATTGTCTGACAAAAGTGAAAAATGTAAATTTTCACTTTCAACCAAACATGGTAGAAATGCTCCAATTGAGCTGATTAGCTTGTTGAGAGAATATTGCAATTGTTTGACAAAAGTGAAAAATGTAAGTTTCCAATTTCAACCAAACATGCTAGAAATGCTCCAATTGAGCTAATTAGCTTATTGTGAGAATATTACAAACGTCTGACAAAAGTGAAAAATGTAAATTTCCAATTTCAACCAAACATGCTAGAAATGCTCCAATTGAGCTAATTAGCTTATTGTGAGAATATTACAAACGTCTGACAAAACTGAAAAATGTAATTTTCCAATTTCAACCAAACATGCTAGAAATGCTCCAATTGAGCTAATTAGCTTATTGTGAGAATATTGCAATTGTCTGACAAAGTGAAAAATGTAAATTTCCAATTTCAACCAAACATGCTAGAAATGCTCCAATTGAGCTAATTAGCTTATTGTGAGAATATTGCAATTGTCTGACAAAAGTGAAAAATGTACATTTTCACTTTCAACCAAACATGGTAGAAATGCTCCAATTGAGCTAATTAGCTTGTTGCGAGAATATTGCAATTGTTTGACAAAAGTGAAAAATGTAAATTTCCAATTTCAACCAAACATGCTAGAAATGCTCCAATTGAGCTAATTATCTTATTGTGAGAATATTACAAACGTTTGACAAAACTGAAAAATGTAAATTTCCAATTTTAACCAAACATGCTAGAAATGCCCCAATTGAGCTAATTAGCTTATTGTGAGAATATTGCAATTGTCTGACAAAAGTGAAAAATGTAAATTTCCAATTTTAACCAAACATGCTAGAAATGCTCCAATTGAGCTAATTAGCTTATTGTGAGAATATTACAAACGTCTGACAAAAGTGAAAAATGTAAATTTCCAATTTCAACCAAACATGCTAGATATGCTCCAATTGGGCTAATTAGCTTATTGTGAGAATATTTCAAACGTCTGACAAAACTGAAAAATGTAATTCTCCAATTTCAACCAAACATGCTAGAAATGCTCCAATTGAGCTAATTAGCTTATTGTGAGAATATTACAAACGTCTGACAAAACTGAAAAATGTAAATTTCCAATTTCAACCAAACATGCTAGAAATGCTCCAATTGAGCTAATTAGCTTATTGTGAGAATATTACAAACGTCTGACAAAACTGAAAAATGTAATTTTCCAATTTCAACCAAACATGCTATAAATGCTCCAATTGAGCTAATTAGCTTATTGTGAGAATATTACAAACGTCTGACAAAACTGAAAAATGTAAATTTTCAATTTCAACCAAACATGCTAGAAATGCTCCAATTGAGCTAATTAGCTTATTGTGAGAATACTGCAATTGTCTGACAAAAGTGAAAAATGTAAATTTCCAAGTTCAACCAAACATGCTAGAAATGCTCCAATTGAGCTAATTAGCTTATTCTGAGAATATTACAAACGTCTGACAAAACTGAAAAATGTAAATTTCCAATTTCAACCAAACATGCTAGAAATGCTCCAATTGAGCTAATTAGCTTATTGTGAGAATATTACAAACGTCTGACAAAACTGAAAAATGTAATTTTCCAATTTCAGCCAAACATGCTAGAAATGCTCCAATTGAGCTAATTAGCTTATTGTGCGAATATTGCAATTGTCTGACAAAAGTGAAAAATGTAAATTTCCAATTTGAACCAAACATGCTAGAAATGCTCCAATTGAGCTAATTAGCTTGTTGAGAGAATTTTGCAATTGTCTGACAAAAGTGAAAAATGTAAATTTCTAATTTCAACCAAACATGCTAGATATGCTCCAATTGAGCTAATTAGCTTATTGTGAGAATATTGCAATTGTCTGACAAAAGTGAAAAATGTACATTTCCAATTTCAACCAAACATGCTAGAAATGCTCCAATTGAGCTAATTAGCTTATTGTGAGAATATTACAAACGTCTGACAAAACTGAAAAATGTTATTTTCCAATTTCAACCAAACATGCTAGAAATGCTCCAATTGAGCTAATTAACTTATTGTGAGAATATTGCAATTGTCTGACAAAAGTGAAAAATGTAAATTTCTAATTTCAACCAAACATGCTAGATATGCTCCAATTGAGCTAATTAGCTTATTGTGAGAATATTGCAATTGTCTGACAAAAGTGAAAAATGTAAATTTCTAATTTCAACCAAACATGCTAGATATGCTCCAATTGAGCTAATTAGCTTATTGTGAGAATATTGCAATTGTCTGACAAAAGTGAAAAATGTAAATTTTCACTCTCAACCAAACATGGTAGAAATTCTCCAATTGAGCTAATTAGCTTGTTGAGAAAATTTTGCAATTGTTTGAAAAAAGTGAAAATGTAAATTTCCAATTTCAACCAAACATGCTAGAAATGCTCCAATTGAGCTAATTAGCTTATTGTGAGAATATTGCAATTGTCTGACAAAAGTGAAAAATGTAAATTTTCACTTTCAACCAAACATGGTAGGAATGCTCCAATTGAGCTAATTAGCTTGTTGAGAGAATTTTGCAATTGTTTGACAAAAGTGAAAATGTAAATTTCCAATTTCAACCAAACATGCTAGAAATGCTCGAATTGAGCTAATTAGCTAGTTGAGAGAATTTTGCAATTGTCTGACAAAAGTGAAAAATGTAAATTTCTAATTTCAACCAAACATGCTAGATATGCTCCAATTGAGCTAATTAGCTTATTGTGAGAATATTGCAATTGTCTGACAAAAGTGAAAAATGTACATTTCCAATTTCAACCAAACATGCTAGAAATGCTCCAATTGAGCTAATTCGCTTACTGTGAGAATATTACAAACGTCTGACAAAACTGAAAAATGTAAACTTTCAACTTCAACCAAACATGCTAGAAATGCTCCAATTGAGCTAATTAGCTTATTGTGAGAATATTACAAACGTCTGACAACACTGAAAATTGTAAATTTTCAATTTCAACCAAACATACTAGAAATGCTCCAATTGAGCTAATTGGCTTATTGTGAGAATATTACAAACGTCTGACAAAACTGAAAAATGTAAATTTCCAATTTCAACCAAACATGCTAGAAATGCTCCAATTGAGCTAATTAGCTTATTGTGAGAATATTACAAACGTCTGACAAAACTGAAAAATTTAAAATTTCAATTTCAACCAAACATGCTAGAAATGCTCCAATTGAGCTAATTAGCTTATTGTGAGAATATTACAAACGTCTGACAAACCTGAAAAATGTAAATTTCCAATTTCAACCAAACATGCTAGAAATGCTCCAATTGAGCTAATTAGCTTATTGTGAGAATATTGCAATTGTCTGACAAAAGTGAAAAATGTAAATTTCCAATTTCAACCAAACATGCTAGAAATGCTCCAATTGAGCTAATTAGCTTATTGTGAGAATATTACAAACGTCTGACAAAACTGAAAAACGTAAATTTCCAACTTCAACCAAACATGCTAGAAATGCTCCAATTGAGCTAATTAGCTTATTGTGAGAATATTACAAACGTCTGACAAAACTGAAAAATGTAAATTTCCAATTTCAACCAAACATGCTAGAAAGGCTCCAATTGAGCTAATTAGCTTATTGTGAGAATATTACAAATGTCTGACAAAACTGAAAAATGTAAAATTCCAATTTCAACCAAACATGCTAGAAATGCTCCAATTGAGCTAATTAGCTTATTGTGAGAATATTGCAATTGTCTGACAAAAGTGAAAAATGTAAATTTTCACTTTCAACCAAACATGGTAGAAATGCTCCAATTGAGCTGATTAGCTTGTTGAGAGAATATTGCAATTGTTTGACAAAAGTGAAAAATGTAAGTTTCCAATTTCAACCAAACATGCTAGAAATGCTCCAATTGAGCTAATTAGCTTATTGTGAGAATATTACAAACGTCTGACAAAAGTGAAAAATGTAAATTTCCAATTTCAACCAAACATGCTAGAAATGCTCCAATTGAGCCAATTAGCTTATTGTGAGAATATTACAAACGTCTGACAAAACTGAAAAATGTAATTTTCCAATTTCAACCAAACATGCTAGAAATGCTCCAATTGAGCTAATTAGCTTATTGTGAGAATATTGCAATTGTCTGACAAAAGTGAAAAATGTAAATTTCTAATTTCAACCAAACATGCTAGAAATGCTCCAATTGAGCTAATTAGCTTATTGTGAGAATATTGCAATTGTCTGACAAAAGTGAAAAATGTACATTTTCACTTTCAACCAAACATGGTAAAAATGCTCCAATTGAGCTAATTAGCTTGTTGAGAGAATATTGCAATTGTTTGACAAAAGTGAAAAATGTAAATTTCCAATTTCAACCAAACATGCTAGAAATGCTCCAATTGAGCTAATTAGCTTATTGTGAGAATATTGCAATTGTCTGACAAAAGTGAAAAATGTAAATTTCCAATTTCAACCAAACATGCTAGAAATGCTCCAATTGAGCTAATTAGCTTATTGTGAGAATATTACAAACGTCTGACAAAACTGAAAAATGTAAATTTCCAATTTCAACCAAACATGCTAGAAATGCCCCAATTGAGCTAATTAGCTTATTGTGAGAATATTGCAATTGTCTGACAAAAGTGAAAAATGTAAATTTCCAATTTCAACCAAACATGCTAGAAATGCTCCAATTGAGCTAATTAGCTTATTGTGAGAATATTACAAACGTCTGACAAAAGTGAAAAATGTAAATTTCCAATTTCAACCAAACATGCTAGATATGCTCCAATTGAGCTAATTAGCTTATTGTGAGAATATTTCAAACGTCTGACAAAACTGAAAAATGTAATTCTCCAATTTCAACCAAACATGCTAGAAATGGTCCAATTGAGCTAATTAGCTTATTGTGAGAATATTACAAACGTCTGACAAAACTGAAAAATGTAAATTTCCAATTTCAACCAAACATGCTAGAAATGCCCCAATTGAGCTAATTAGCTTATTGTGAGAATATTGCAATTGTCTGACAAAAGTGAAAAATGTAAATTTCCAATTTGAACCAAACATGCTAGAAATGCTCCAATTGAGCTAATTAGCTTATTGTGAGAATATTGCAATTGTCTGACAAAACTGAAAAATGTAAATTTCCAATTTCAACCAAAAGTGCTAGAAATGCTCCAATTGAGCTAATTAGCTTATTGTGAGAAAATTACAAACGTCTGACAAAACTGAAAAATGTAAAATTCCAATTTCAGCCAAACATGCTAGAAATGCTCCAATTGAGCTAATTAGCTTATTGTGAGAATATTACAAATGTCTGACAAAACTGAAAAATGTAAATTTCCAATTTCAACCAAACATGCTAGAAATTCTCCAATTGAGCTAATTAGCTTATTGTGAGAATATTACAAATGTCTGACAAAACTGAAAAATGTAAAATTCCAATTTCAACCAAACATGCTAGAAATGCTTCAATTGAGCTAATTAGCTTATTGTGAGAATATTGCAATTGTCTGACAAAAGTGAAAAATGTAAATTTTCACTTTCAACCAAACATGGTAGAAATGCTCCAATTGAGCTAATTAGCTTGTTGAGAGAATATTGCAATTGTTTGACAAAAGTGAAAAATGTAAGTTTCCAATTTCAACCAAACATGCTAGAAATGCTCCAATTGAGCTAATTAGCTTATTGTGAGAATATTACAAACGTCTGACAAAACTGAAAAATGTTATTTTCCAATTTCAACCAAACATGCTAGAAATGCTCCAATTGAGCTAATTAGCTTATTGTGAGAATATTGCAATTGTCTGACAAAAGTGAAAAAAGTAAATTTCTAATTTCAACCAAACATGCTAGAAATGCTCCAATTGAGCTAATTAGCTTATTGTGAGAATATTGCAATTGTCTGACAAAAGTGAAAAATGTAAATTTTCACTTTCAACCAAACATGGTAGAAATGCTCCAATTGAGCTAATTAGCTTGTTGAGAAAATTTTGCAATTGTTTGACAAAAGTGAAAAATGTAAATTTCCAATTTCAACCAAACATGCTAGAAATGATCCAATTGAGCTAATTAGCTTATTGTGAGAATATTGCAATTGTCTGACAAAAGTGAAAAATGTAAATTTCTAATTTCAACCAAACATGCTAGAAATGATCCAATTGAGCTAATTAGCTTATTGAGAGAATATTGCAATTGTCTGACAAAAGTGAAAAATGTAATTTTCCAACTTTAACCAAACATGCTAGAAATGCTCCAATTGAGCTAATTAGCTTATTGTGAGAATATTACAAACGTCTGACAAAACTGAAAAATGTAAATTTCCAATTTCAACCAAATATGCTAGAAATGCTCCAATTGAGCTAATTAGCTTATTGTGAGAATATTGCAATTGTCTGACAAAAGTGAAAAATGTAAATTTCCAAGTTCAACCAAACATGCTAGAAATGCTCCAATTGAGCTAATTAGCTTATTGTGAGAATATTACAAACGTCTGACAAAACTGAAAAATGTAAATTTCCAATTTCAACCAAACATGCTAGAAATGCTCAAATTGCGCAAATAAGCCTTCTGTAAGAATTTTACAAACGTCTGACAAAACTGAAAAATGTAAATTTCTAATTTCAACCAAACATGCTTGAAATGCTCCAATTGAGCTAATTAGCTTATTGTGAGAATATTGCAATTGTCTGACAAAAGTGAAAAATGTAAATTTTCACTTTCAACCAAACATGGTAGAAATGCTCCAATTGAGCTAATTAGCTTGTTGAGAGAATTTTGCAATTGTTTGACAAAAGTGAAAAATGTAAATTTCCAATTTCAATCAAACATGCTAGAAATGCTCCAATTGAGCTAATTAGCTTATTGTGAGAATATTACAAACGTCTGACAAAACTGAAAAATGTAATTTTCCAATTTCAACCAAACATGCTAGAAATGCTCCAATTGAGCTAATTAGCTTATTGTGAGAATATTACAAACGTCTGACAAAACTGAAAAATGTAAATTTCCAATTTCAACCAAACATGCTAGAAATGCTCCAATTGAGCTAATTAGCTTATTGTGAGAATATTGCAATTGTCTGACAAAAGTGAAAAATGTAAATTTTCAATTTCAACCAAACATGCTAGAAATGCTCAAATTGCGCAAATAAGCCTTCTGTAAGAATTTTGCAGACGTCTGACAAAACTGAAAAATGTAAATCTCTAATTTCAACCAAACATGCTAGAAATGTTCCAATTGAGCTAATTAGCTTTTTGTGAGAATATTGCAATTGTCTGACAAAAGTGAAAAATGTAAATTTTCACTTTTAAATAAACATGGTAGAAATGCTCCAACTGAGCTAATTAGCTTGTTGTGAGAATTTTGCAATTGTTTGACAAAAGTGAAAAATGTAAATTTCCAATTTCAACCAAACATGCTAGAAATGCTCCAATTGAGCTAATTAGCTTATTGTGAGAATATTACAAACGTCTGACAAAAGTGAAAAATGTAAATTTCCAATTTCAACCAAACATGCTAGATATGCTCCAATTGAGCTAATTAGCTTATTGTGAGAATATTTCAAACGTCTGACAAAACTGAAAAATGTAATTCTCCAATTTCAACCAAACATGCTAGAAATGCTCCAATTGAGCTAATTAGCTTATTGTGAGAATATTACAAACGTCTGACAAAACTGAAAAATGTAAATTTCCAATTTCAACCAAACATGCTAGAAATGCTCAAATTGAGCTAATTAGCTTATTGTGAGAATATTACAAACGTCTGACAAAACTGAAAAATGTAAATTTTCAATTTCAACCAAACATGCTAGAAATGCTCAAATTGCGCAAATAAGCCTTCTGTAAGAATTTTGCAGACGTCTGACAAAACTGAAAAATGTAAATCTCTAATTTCAACCAAACATGCTAGAAATGTTCCAATTGAGCTAATTAGCTTTTTGTGAGAATATTGCAATTGTCTGACAAAAGTGAAAAATGTAAATTTTCACTTTTAAATAAACATGGTAGAAATGCTCCAACTGAGCTAATTAGCTTGTTGTGAGAATTTTGCAATTGTTTGACAAAAGTGAAAAATGTAAATTTCCAATTTCAACCAAACATGCTAGAAATGCTCCAATTGAGCTAATTAGCTTATTGTGAGAATATTACAAACGTCTGACAAAAGTGAAAAATGTAAATTTCCAATTTCAACCAAACATGCTAGATATGCTCCAATTGAGCTAATTAGCTTATTGTGAGAATATTTCAAACGTCTGACAAAACTGAAAAATGTAATTCTCCAATTTCAACCAAACATGCTAGAAATGCTCCAATTGAGCTAATTAGCTTATTGTGAGAATATTACAAACGTCTGACAAAACTGAAAAATGTAAATTTCCAATTTCAACCAAACATGCTAGAAATGCTCAAATTGAGCTAATTAGCTTATTGTGAGAATATTACAAACGTCTGACAAAACTGAAAAATGTAATTTTCCAATTTCAACCAAACATGCTAGAAATGCTCAAATTGAGCTAATTAGCTTATTGTGAGAATATTACAAACGTCTGACAAAACTGAAAAATGTAATTTTCCAATTTCAACCAAACATGCTAGAAATGCTCCAATTGAGCTAATTAGCTTATTGTGAGAATATTACAAACGTCTGACAAAAGCGAAAAATGTAAATTTCCAATTTCAACCAAACATGCTAGAAATGCTCCAATTGAGCTAATTAGCTTATTGTGAGAATATTGCAATTGTCTGACAAAAGTGAAAAATGTAAATTTTCACTTTCAATCAAACATGGTAGAAATGCTCCAATTGAGCTAATTAGCTTGTTGAGAGAATTTTGCAATTGTTTGACAAAAGTGAAAAATGTAAATTTCCAATTTCAACCAAACATGCTAGAAATGCTCCAATTGAGCTAATTAGCTTATTGTGAGAATATTACAAACGTCTGACAAAAGTGAAAAATGTAAATTTCCAATTTCAACCAAACATGCTAGAAATGCTCCAATTGAGCTAATTAGCTTATTGTGAGAATATTACAAATGTCTGACAAAACTAAAAAATGTAGATTTCCAAGTTCAACCAAACATGCTAGAAATTCTCCAATTGAGCTAATTAGCTTATTGTGAGAATATTACAAACGTCTGACAAAACTGAAAAATGTAAATTTCCAATTTCAACCAAACATGCTAGAAATGCTCAAATTGCGCAAATAAGCCCTCTGTAAGAATTTTACAAACGTCTGACAAAACTGAAAAATGTAAATTTCTAATTTCAACCAAACATGCTTGAAATGCTCCAATTGAGCTAATTAGCTTATTGTGAGAATATTGCAATTGTCTGACAAAAGTGAAAAATGTAAATTTTCACTTTTAAATAAACATGGTAGAAATGCTCCAACTGAGCTAATTAGCTTGTTGTGAGAATTTTGCAATTGTTTGACAAAAGTGAAAAATGTAAATTTCCAATTTCAACCAAACATGCTAGAAATGCTCCAATTGAGCTAATTAGCTTATTGTGAGAATATTACAAACGTCTGACAAAACTGAAAAATGTAAATTTCTAATTTCAACCAAACATGCTTGAAATGCTCCAATTGAGCTAATTAGCTTTTTGTGAGAATATTGCAATTGTCTGACAAAAGTGAAAAATGTAAATTTTCACTTTTAAATAAACATGGTAGAAATGTTCCAACTGAGCTAATTAGCTTGTTGTGAGAATTTTGCAATTGTTTGACAAAAGTGAAAAATGTAAATTTCCAATTTCAACCAAACATGCTAGAAATGCTCCAATTGAGCTAATTAGCTTATTGTGAGAATATTACAAACGTCTGACAAAAGTGAAAAATGTAAATTTCCAATTTCAACCAAACATGCTAGATATGCTCCAATTGAGCTAATTAGCTTATTGTGAGAATATTTCAAACGTCTGACAAAACTGAAAAATGTAATTCTCCAATTTCAACCAAACATGCTAGAAATGCTCCAATTGAGCTAATTAGCTTATTGTGAGAATATTACAAACGTCTGACAAAACTGAAAAATGTAAATTTCCAATTTCAACCAAACATGCTAGAAATGCTCAAATTGAGCTAATTAGCTTATTGTGAGAATATTACAAACGTCTGACAAAACTGAAAAATGTAAATTTTCAATTTCAACCAAACATGCTAGAAATGCTCAAATTGCGCAAATAAGCCTTCTGTAAGAATTTTGCAGACGTCTGACAAAACTGAAAAATGTAAATCTCTAATTTCAACCAAACATGCTAGAAATGTTCCAATTGAGCTAATTAGCTTTTTGTGAGAATATTGCAATTGTCTGACAAAAGTGAAAAATGTAAATTTTCACTTTTAAATAAACATGGTAGAAATGCTCCAACTGAGCTAATTAGCTTGTTGTGAGAATTTTGCAATTGTTTGACAAAAGTGAAAAATGTAAATTTCCAATTTCAACCAAACATGCTAGAAATGCTCCAATTGAGCTAATTAGCTTATTGTGAGAATATTACAAACGTCTGACAAAAGTGAAAAATGTAAATTTCCAATTTCAACCAAACATGCTAGATATGCTCCAATTGAGCTAATTAGCTTATTGTGAGAATATTTCAAACGTCTGACAAAACTGAAAAATGTAATTCTCCAATTTCAACCAAACATGCTAGAAATGCTCCAATTGAGCTAATTAGCTTATTGTGAGAATATTACAAACGTCTGACAAAACTGAAAAATGTAAATTTCCAATTTCAACCAAACATGCTAGAAATGCTCAAATTGAGCTAATTAGCTTATTGTGAGAATATTACAAACGTCTGACAAAACTGAAAAATGTAATTTTCCAATTTCAACCAAACATGCTAGAAATGCTCAAATTGAGCTAATTAGCTTATTGTGAGAATATTACAAACGTCTGACAAAACTGAAAAATGTAATTTTCCAATTTCAACCAAACATGCTAGAAATGCTCCAATTGAGCTAATTAGCTTATTGTGAGAATATTACAAACGTCTGACAAAAGCGAAAAATGTAAATTTCCAATTTCAACCAAACATGCTAGAAATGCTCCAATTGAGCTAATTAGCTTATTGTGAGAATATTGCAATTGTCTGACAAAAGTGAAAAATGTAAATTTTCACTTTCAATCAAACATGGTAGAAATGCTCCAATTGAGCTAATTAGCTTGTTGAGAGAATTTTGCAATTGTTTGACAAAAGTGAAAAATGTAAATTTCCAATTTCAACCAAACATTCTAGAAATGCTCCAATTGAGCTAATTAGCTTATTGTGAGAATATTACAAACGTCTGACAAAAGTGAAAAATGTAAATTTCCAATTTCAACCAAACATGCTAGAAATGCTCCAATTGAGCTAATTAGCTTATTGTGAGAATATTACAAATGTCTGACAAAACTAAAAAATGTAGATTTCCAAGTTCAACCAAACATGCTAGAAATTCTCCAATTGAGCTAATTAGCTTATTGTGAGAATATTACAAACGTCTGACAAAACTGAAAAATGTAAATTTCCAATTTCAACCAAACATGCTAGAAATGCTCAAATTGCGCAAATAAGCCCTCTGTAAGAATTTTACAAACGTCTGACAAAACTGAAAAATGTAAATTTCTAATTTCAACCAAACATGCTTGAAATGCTCCAATTGAGCTAATTAGCTTATTGTGAGAATATTGCAATTGCCTGACAAAAGTGAAAAATGTAAATTTCAAATTTCAATCAAACATGCTAGAAATGCTCCAATTGAGCTAATTAGCTTATTGTGAGAATATTACAAACGTCTGACAAAACTGAAAAAAGTAATTTTCCAATTTCAACCAAACATGCTAGAAATGCTCCAATTGAGCTAATTAGCTTATTGTGAGAATATTACAAACGTCTGACAAAACCGAAAAATGTAAATTTCCAATTTCAACCAAACATGCTAGAAATGCTCCAATTGAGCTAATTAGCTTATTGTGAGAATATTGCAATTGTCTGACAAAAGTGAAAAATGTAAATTTCCAATTTCAACCAAACATGCTAGAAATGCTCAAATTGCGCAAATAAGCCTTCTGTAAGAATTTTACAAACGTCTGACAAAACTGAAAAATGTAAATCTCTAATTTCAACCAAACATGCTAGAAATGTTCCAATTGAGTTAATTAGCTTTTTGTGAGAATATTGCAATTGTCTGACAAAAGTGAAGAATGTAAATTTTCACTTTTAAATAAACATGGTAGAAATGCTCCAATTGAGCTAATTAGCTTGTTGTGAGAATTTTGCAATTGTTTGACAAAAGTGAAAAATGTAAATTTCCAATTTCAACCAAACATGCTAGAAATGCTCCAATTGAGCTAATTAGCTTATTGTGAGAATATTACAAACGTCTGACAAAAGTGAAAAATGTAAATTTCCAATTTCAACCAAACATGCTAGATATGCTCCAATTGAGCTAATTAGCTTATTGTGAGAATATTTCAAACGTCTGACAAAACTGAAAAATGTAATTCTCCAATTTCAACCAAACATGCTAGAAATGGTCCAATTGAGCTAATTAGCTTATTGTGAGAAAATTACAAACGTCTGACAAAACTGAAAAATGTAAATTTCCAATTTCAACCAAACATGCTAGAAATGCTCCAATTGAGCTAATTAGCTTATTGTGAGAATATTACAAACGTCTGACAAAACTGAAAAATGTAATTTTCCAATTTCAACCAAACATGCTAGAAATGCTCCAATTGAGCTAATTAGCTTATTCTGAGAATATTACAAACGTCTGACAAAAGTGAAAAATGTAAATTTCCAATTTCAACCAAACATGCTAGAAATGCTCCAATTGAGCTAATTAGCTTATTGTGAGAATAATACAAACGTCTGACAAAACTGAAAAATGTTATTTTCCAATTTCAACCAAACATGCTAGAAATGCTCCAATTGAGCTAATTAGCTTATTGTGAGAATATTGCAATTGTCTGACAAAATTGTAAAATGTAAATTTCTAATTTCAACCAAACATGCTAGAAATGCTCCAATTGAGCTAATTAGCTTATTGTGAGAATATTGCAATTGTCTGACAAAAGTGAAAAATGTAAATTTTCACTTTCAACCAAACATGGTAGAAATGCTCCAATTGAGCTAATTAGCTTGTTGAGAGAATTTTGCTATTGTTTGACAAAAGTGAAAAATGTAAATTTCCAATTTCAACCAAACATGCTAGAAATGCTCAAATTGAGCTAATTAGCTTATTGTGAGATTATTACAAATGTCTGACAACACTGAAAATTGTAAATTTTTAATTTCAACCAAACATGCTAGAAATGCTCCAATTGAGCTAATTAGCTTATTGAAAGAATATTGCAATTGTCTGACAAAAGTGAAAAATGTAAATTTCCAATTTCAACCAAACATGCTAGAAATGCTCCAATTGAGCTAATTAGCTTATTGTGAGAATATTACAAACGTCTGACAAAAGTGAAAAATGTAAATTTCCAATTTCAACCAAACATGCTAGAAATGCTCCAATTGAGCTAATTAGCTTATTGTGAGAATATTACAAATGTCTGACAAAACTGAAAAATGTAATTTTCCAATTTCAACCAAACATGCTAGAAATGCTCCAATTGAGCTAATTAGCTTATTGTGAGAATATTGCAATTGTCTGACAAAACTGAAAAATGTAAACTTCTAATTTCAACCAAACATGCCAGAAATGATCCAATTGAGCTAATTAGCTTATTGAGAGAATATTGCAATTGTCTGACAAAAGTGAAAAATGTAAATTTCCAACTTTAACCAAACATGCTAGAAATGCTCCAATTGAGCTAATTAGCTTATTGTGAGATTATTACAAACGTCTGACAAAACTGAAAAATGTAAATTTCCAATTTCAACCAAACATCCTAGAAATGCTCCAATTGAGCTAATTAGCTTATTGTGAGAATATTGCAATTGTCTGACATAAGTGAAAAATGTAAATTTCCAATTTCAACCAAACATGCTAGAAATTCTCCAATTGAGCTAATTAGCTTATTGTGAGAATATTACAAACGTCTGACAAAACTGAAAAATGTAAATTTCCAATTTCAACCAAACATGCTAGAAATGCTCAAATTGCGCAAATAAGCCTTCTGTAAGAATTTTACAAACGTCTGACAAAACTGAAAAATGTTAATTTCTAATTTCAACCAAACATGCTAGAAATGCTCCAATTGAGCTAATTAGCTTATTGTGAGAATATTGCAATTGTCTGACAAAAGTGAAAAATGTAAATTTTCACTTTCAACCAAACATGGTAGAAATGCTCCAATTGAGCTAATTAGCTTGTTGAGAGAAATTTGCAATTGTTTGACAAAAGTGAAAAATGTAAATTTCCAATTTCAACCAAACATGCTAGAAATGCTCCAATTGAGCTAATTAGCTTATTGTGAGAATATTACAAACATCTGACAAAACTGAAAAATGTAATTTTCCAATTTCAACCAAACATGCTAGAAATGCTCCAATTGAGCTATTAGCTTATTGTGAGAATATTACAAACGTCTGACAAAACTGAAAAATGTAAATTTTCAGTTTCAACCAAACATGCTAGAAATGCTCCAATTGAGCTAATTAGCTTATTGAGAGAATATTGCAATTGTCTGACAAAAGTGAAAAATGTAAATTTCCAAGTTCAACCAAACATGCTAGAAATTCTCCAATTGAGCTAATTAGCTTATTGTGAGAATATTACAAACGTCTGACAAAACTGAAAAATGTAAATTTTCAATTTCAACCAAACATGGTAGAAATGCTCAAATTGCGCAAATAAGCCTTCTGTAAAAATTTTACAAACGTCTGACAAAACTGAAAAATGTAAATTTTCAATTTCAACCAAACATGCTAGAAATGCTCCAATTGAGCTAATTAGCTTATTGTGAGAATAATACAAACGTCTGACAAAACTGAAAAATGTTATTTTCCAATTTCAACCAAACATGCTAGAAATGCTCCAATTGAGCTAATTAGCTTATTGTGAGAATATTGCAATTGTCTGACAAAATTGAAAAATGTAAATTTCTAATTTCAACCAAACATGCTAGAAATGCTCCAATTGAGCTAATTAGCTTATTGTGAGAATATTGCAATTGTCTGACAAAAGTGAAAAATGTAAATTTTCACTTTCAACCAAACATGGTAGAAATGCTCCAATTGAGCTAATTAGCTTGTTGA
The DNA here is from genome assembly GCF_963576615.1 of Watersipora subatra. Lineage (NCBI taxonomy): Eukaryota > Metazoa > Bryozoa > Gymnolaemata > Cheilostomatida > Watersiporidae > Watersipora > Watersipora subatra. The sequence continues at coordinate 710,147 of NW_027045297.1, forward strand.
GAGAATTTTGCAATTGTTTGACAAAAGTGAAAAATGTAAATTTCCAATTTCAACCAAACATGCTAGAAATGCTCCAATTGAGCTAATTAGCTTATTGTGAGAATATTACAAACGTCTGACAAAAGTGAAAAATGTAAATTTCCAATTTCAACCAAACATGCTAGAAATGCTCCAATTGAGCTAATTAGCTTATTGTGAGAATATTACAAATGTCTGACAAAACTGAAAAATGTAATTTTCCAATTTCAACCAAACATGCTAGAAATGCTCCAATTGAGCTAATTAGCTTATTGTGAGAATATTGCAATTGTCTGACAAAAGTGAAAAAAGTAAATTTCTAATTTCAACCAAACATGCTAGAAATGATCCAATTGAGCTAATTAGCTTATTGAGAGAATATTGCAATTGTCTGGCAAAAGTGAAAAATGTAAATTTCCAACTTTAACCAAACATGCTAGAAATGCTCCAATTGAGCTAATTAGCTTATTGTGAGAATATTACAAACGTCTGACAAAACTGAAAAATGTAAATTTTCAATTTCAACCAAACATGCTAGAAATGCTCCAATTGAGCTAATTAGCTTATTGAGAGAATATTGCAATTGTCTGACAAAAGTGAAAAATGTAAATTTCCAAGTTCAACCAAACATGCTAGAAATTCTCGAATTGAGCTAATTAGCTTATTGTGAGAATATTACAAACGTCTGACAAAACTGAAAAATGTAAATTTCAAATTTCAACCAAACATGGTAGAAATGCTCAAATTGCGCAAATAAGCCTTCTGTAAAAATTTTACAAACGTCTGACAAAACTGAAAAATGTAAATTTCTAATTTCAACCAAACATGCTAGAAATGCTCCAATTGAGCTAATTAGCTTATTGTGAGAATATTGCAATTGTCTGACAAAAGTGAAAAATGTAAATTTTCACTTTTGAATAAACATGGTAGAAATGCTCCAATTGAGCTAATTAGCTTGTTGTGAGAATTTTGCAATTGTTTGACAAAAGTGAAAAATGTAAATTTCCAATTTCAACCAAACATGCTAGAAATCCTCCAATTGAGCTAATTAGCTTATTGTGAGAATATTACAAACGTCTGACAAAAGTGAAAAATGTAAATTTCCAATTTCAACCTAACATGCTAGATATGCTCCAATTGAGCTAATTAGCTTATTGTGAGAATATTTCAAACGTCTGACAAAACTGAAAAATGTAATTCTCCAATTTCAACCAAACATGCTAGAAATGGTCCAATTGAGCTAATTAGCTTATTGTGAGAATATTACAAACGTCTGACAAAACTGACAAATGTAAATTTCCAATTTCAACCAAACATGCTAGAAATGCTCCAATTGAGCTAATTAGCTTATTGTGAGAATATTACAAACGTCTGACAAAACTGAAAAATGTAATTTTCCAATTTCAACCAAACATGCTAGAAATGCTCCAATTGAGCTAATTAGCTTATTGTGAGAATATTACAAACGTCTGACAAAACTGAAAAATGTAAATTTTCAATTTCAACCAAACATGCTAGAAATGCTCCAATTGAGCTAATTAGCTTATTGTGAGAATAATACAAACGTCTGACAAAACTGAAAAATGTTATTTTCCAATTTCAACCAAACATGCTAGAAATGCTCCAATTGAGCTAATTAGCTTATTGTGAGAATATTGCAATTGTCTGACAAAATTGAAAAATGTAAATTTCTAATTTCAACCAAACATGCTAGAAATGCTCCAATTGAGCTAATTAGCTTATTGTGAGAATATTGCAATTGTCTGACAAAAGTGAAAAATGTAAATTTTCACTTTCAACCAAACATGGTAGAAATGCTCCAATTGAGCTAATTAGCTTGTTGAGAGAATTTTGCAATTGTTTGACAAAAGTGAAAAATGTAAATTTCCAATTTCAACCAAACATGCTAGAAATGCTCCAATTGAGCTAATTAGCTTATTGTGAGAATATTACAAACGTCTGACAAAAGTGAAAAATGTAAATTTCCAATTTCAACCAAACATGCTAGAAATGCTCCAATTGAGCTAATTAGCTTATTGTGAGAATATTACAAATGTCTGACAAAACTGAAAAATGTAATTTTCCAATTTCAACCAAACATGCTAGAAATGCTCCAATTGAGCTAATTAGCTTATTGTGAGAATATTGCAATTGTCTGACAAAAGTGAAAAATGTAAATTTCTAATTTCAACCAAACATGCTAGAAATGATCCAATTGAGCTAATTAGCTTATTGAGAGAATATTGCAATTGTCTGGCAAAAGTGAAAAATGTAAATTTCCAACTTTAACCAAACATGCTAGAAATGCTCCAATTGAGCTAATTAGCTTATTGTGAGAATATTACAAACGTCTGACAAAACTGAAAAATGTAAATTTCCAATTTCAACCAAACATGCTAGAAATGCTCCAATTGAGCTAATTAGCTTATTGTGAGAATATTGCAATTGTCTGACAAAAGTGAAAAATGTGAATTTCCAAGTTCAACCAAACATGCTAGAAATGCTCCAATTGAGCTAATTAGCTTATTGTGAGAATATTACAAACGTCTGACAAAACTGAAAAATGTAAATTTTCAATTTCAACCAAACATGCTAGAAATGCTCCAATTGAGCTAATTAGCTTATTGAGAGAATATTGCAATTGTCTGACAAAAGTGAAAAATGTAAATTTCCAAGTTCAACCAAACATGCTAGAAATTCTCCAATTGAGCTAATTAGCTTATTGTGAGAATATTACAAACGTCTGACAAAACTGAAAAATGTAAATTTCAAATTTCCACCAAACATGCTAGAAATGCTCAAATTGCGCAAATAAGCCTTCTGTAAGAATTTTACAAACGTCTGACAAAACTGAAAAATGTAAATTTCTAATTTCAACCAAACATGCTAGAAATGCTCCAATTGAGCTAATTAGCTTATTGTGAGAATATTGCAATTGTCTGACAAAAGTGAAAAATGTAAATTTTCACTTTTAAATAAACATGGTAGAAATGCTCCAATTGAGCTAATTAGCTTGTTGTGAGAATTTTGCAATTGTTTGACAAAAGTGAAAAATGTAAATTTCCAATTTCAACCAAACATGCTAGATATGCTCCAATTGAGCTAATTAGCTTATTGTGAGAATATTTCAAACGTCTGACAAAACTGAAAAATGTAATTCTCCAATTTCAACCAAACATGCTAGAAATGGTCCAATTGAGCTAATTAGCTTATTGTGAGAATATTACAAACGTCTGACAAAACTGACAAATGTAAATTTCCAATTTCAACCAAACATGCTAGAAATGCTCCAATTGAGCTAATTAGCTTATTGTGAGAATATTACAAACGTCTGACAAAACTGAAAAATGTAATTTTCCAATTTCAACCAAACATGCTAGAAATGCTCCAATTGAGCTAATTAGCTTATTGTGAGAATATTACAAACGTCTGACAAAACTGAAAAATGTTATTTTCCAATTTCAACCAAACATGCTAGAAATGCTCCAATTGAGCTAATTAGCTTATTGTGAGAATATTGCAATTGTCTGACAAAATTGAAAAATGTAAATTTCTAATTTCAACAAAACATGCTAGAAATGCTCCAATTGAGCTAATTAGCTTATTGTGAGAATATTGCAATTGTCTGACAAAAGTGAAAAATGTAAATTTTCACTTTCAACCAAACATGGTAGAAATGCTCCAATTGAGCTAATTAGCTTGTTGAGAGAATTTTGCAATTGTTTGACAAAAGTGAAAAATGTAAATTTTCACTTTCAACCAAACATGGTAGAAATGCTCCAATTGAGCTAATTAGCTTGTTGAGAGAATTTTGCAATTGTTTGACAAAAGTGAAAAATGTAAATTTCCAATTTCAACCAAACATGCTAGAAATGCTCCAATTGAGCTAATTAGCTTATTGTGAGAATATTACAAACGTCTGACAAAAGTGAAAAATGTAAATTTCCAATTTCAACCAAACATGCTAGAAATGCTCCAATTGAGCTAATTAGCTTATTGTGAGAATATTACAAATGTCTGACAAAACTGAAAAATGTAATTTTCCAATTTCAACCAAACATGCTAGAAATGCTCCAATTGAGCTAATTAGCTTATTGTGAGAATATTGCAATTGTCTGACAAAAGTGAAAAATGTAAATTTCTAATTTCAACCAAACATGCTAGAAATGATCCAATTGAGCTAATTAGCTTATTGAGAGAATATTGCAATTGTCTGACAAAAGTGAAAAATGTAAATTTCCAACTTTAACCAAACATGCTAGAAATGCTCCAATTGAGCTAATTAGCTTATTGTGAGAATATTACAAACGTCTGACAAAACTGAAAAATGTAAATTTCCAATTTCAACCAAACATGCTAGAAATGCTCCAATTGAGCTAATTAGCTTATTGTGAGAATATTGCAATTGTCTGACAAAAGTGAAAAATGTAAATTTCCAAGTTCAACCAAACATGCTAGAAATTCTCCAATTGAGCTAATTAGCTTATTGTGAGAATATTACAAACGTCTGACAAAACTGAAAAATGTAAATTTCCAATTTCAACCAAACATGCTAGAAATGCTCAAATTGCGCAAATAAGCCTTCTGTAAGAATTTTACAAACGTCTGACAAAACTGAAAAATGTAAATTTCTAATTTCAACCAAACATGCTAGAAATGCTCCAATTGAGCTAATTAGCTTATTGTGAGAATATTGCAATTGTCTGACAAAAGTGAAAAATGTAAATTTTCACTTTCAACCAAACATGGTAGAAATGTTCCAATTGAGCTAATTAGCTTGTTGAGAGAATTTTGCAATTGTTTGACAAAAGTGAAAAATGTAAATTTCCAATTTCAACCAAACATGCTAGAAATGCTCCAATTGAGCTAATTAACTTATTGTGAGAATATTACAAACGTCTGACAAAACTGAAAAATGTAAATTTCCAATTTCAACCAAACATGCTAGAAATGCTCCAATTGAGCTAATTAGCTTATTGTGAGAATATTGCAATTGTCTGACAAAAGTGAAAAATGTAAATTTCCAATTTCAACCAAACATGCTAGAAATGCTCCAATTGAGCTAATTAGCTTATTGTGAGAATATTACAAACGTCTGGCAAAACTGAAAAATGTAAATTTCCAATTTCAACCAAACATGCTAGATATGCTCCAATTGAGCTAATTAGCTTATTGTGAGAATATTTCAAACGTCTGACAAAACTGAAAAATGAAATTCTCCAATTTCAACCAAACATGCTAGAAATGCTCCAATTGAGCTAATTAGCTTATTGTGAGAATATTACAAACGTCTGACAAAACTGAAAAATGTAATTTTCCAATTTCAACCAAACATGCTAGAAATGCTCCAATTGAGCTAATTAGCTTATTGTGAAAATATTACAAACGTCTGACAAAACTGAAAAATGTAATTTTCAATTTCAACCAAACATGCTAGAAATGCTCCAATTGAGCTAATTAGCTTATTGTGAGAATATTGCAATTGTCTGAAAAAAATGAAAAATGTAAATTTCCAAGTTCAACCAAACATGCTAGAAATGCTCCAATTGAGCTAATTAGCTTATTGTGAGAATATTACAAACGTCTGACTATACTGAAAATGTAAATTTCCAATTTCAGCCAAACATGCTAGAAATGCTCAAATTGCGCAAATAAGCCTTCTGTAAGAATTTCACAAACATCTGACAAAACTGAAAAATGTAAATTTCCAATTTCAACCAAACATGCTAGAAATGCTCCAATTGAGCTAATTAGCATATTGTGAGAATATTACAAACATCTGACAAAACTGAAAAATGTAATTTTCCAATTTCAACCAAACATGCTAGAAATGCTCCAATTGAGCTAATTAGCTTATTGTGAGAATATTACAAACGTCTGACTATACTGAAAATGTAAATTTCCAATTTCAACCAAACATGCTAGAAATGCTCAAATTGCGCAAATAAGCCTTCTGTAAGAATATTACAAACGTCTGACAAAACTGAAAAATGTAAATTTCCAATTTCAACCAAACATGCTAGAAATGCTCCAATTGAGCTAATTAGCATATTGTGAGAATATTACAAACATCTGACAAAACTGAAAAATGTAATTTTCCAATTTCAACCAAACATGCTAGAAATGCTCCAATTGAGCTAATTAGCTTATTGTGAGAATATTACAAACGTCTGACAAAACTGAAAAATGTAAATTTTCAATTTCAACCAAACATGCTAGAAATGCTCCAATTGAGCTAAATAGCTTATTGTGAGAATATTGCAATTGTCTGACAAAAGTGAAAAATGTAAATTTCCAAGTTCAACCAAACATGCTAGAAATTCTCCAATTGAGCTAATTAGCTTATTGTGAGAATATTACAAACGTCTGACTATACTGAAAATGTAAATTTCCAATTTCAACCAAACATGCTAGAAATGCTCAAATTGCGCAAATAAGCCTTCTGTAAGAATATTACAAACGTCTGACAAAACTGAAAAATGTAAATTTCCAATTTCAACCAAACATGCTAGAAATGCTCCAATTGAGCTAATTAGCATATTGTGAGAATATTACAAACATCTGACAAAACTGAAAAATGTAATTTTCCAATTTCAACCAAACATGCTAGAAATGCTCCAATTGAGCTAATTAGCTTATTGTGAGAATATTACAAACGTCTGACAAAACTGAAAAATGTAAATTTTCAATTTCAACCAAACATGCTAGAAATGCTCCAATTGAGCTAAATAGCTTATTGTGAGAATATTGCAATTGTCTGACAAAAGTGAAAAATGTAAATTTCCAAGTTCAACCAAACATGCTAGAAATTCTCCAATTGAGCTAATTAGCTTATTGTGAGAATATTACAAACGTCTGACAAAACTGAAAAATGTAAATTTTCAATTTCAACCAAACATGCTAGAAATGCTCAAATTGCGCAAATAAGCCTTCTGTAAGAATTTTACAAACGTCTGACAAAACTGAAAAATGTAAATTTCCAATTTCAACCAAACATGCTAGAAATGCTCCAATTGAGCTAATTAGCTTATTGAGAGAATATTGCAATTGTCTGACAAAAGTGAAAAATGTAAATTTCCAATTTCAACCAAACATGCTAGAAACGCTCCAATTGAGCTAATTAGCTTATTGTGAGAATATTGCAATTGTCTGACAAAAGTGAAAAATGTAAATTTCCAATTTCAACCAAACATGCTCTAAAAGCTCCAATTGAGCTAATTAGCTTATTGTGAGAATATTGCAATTGTCTGACAAAAGTGAAAAATGTAAATTTTCACTTTCAACCAAACATGGTAGAAATGCTCCACTTGAGCTAATTAGCTTGTTGAGAGAATATTGCAATTGTTTGACAAAAGTGAAAAATGTAAATTTCTAATTTCAACCAAACATGCTAGAAATGCTCCAATTGAGCTAATTAGCTTATTGTGAGAATATTACAAACGTCTGACAAAACTGAAAAATTTAATTTTCCAATTTCAACCAAACATGCTAGAAATGCTCCAATTGAGCTAATTAGCTTATTGTGAGAATATTGCAATTGTCTGACAAAAGTGAAAAATGTAAATTTCTAATTTCAACCAAACATGCTAGAAATGATCCAATTGAGCTAATTAGCTTATTGAGTGAATATTGCAATTGTCTGACAAAAGTGAAAAATGTAGTTTTCCAATTTCAACCAAACATGCTACAAATGCTCCAATTGAGCTAATTAGCTTATTGTGAGAATATTACAAACGTCTGACAAAACTGAAAAATGTAAATTTCCAATTTCAACCAAACATGCTAGAAATGCTCCAAATGAGCTAATTAGCTTATTGTGAGAATATTGCAATTGTCTGACAAAAGTGAAAAATGTAAATTTCCAATTTCAACCAAACATGCTAGAAAGGCTCCAATTGAGCTAATTAGCTTATTGTGAGAATATTACAAACGTCTGACAAAAGTGAAAAATGTAAATTTCCAATTTCAACCAAACATGCTAGATATGCTCCAATTGAGCTAATTAGCTTATTGTGAGAATATTTCAAACGTCTGACAAAACTGAAAAATGTAATTCTCCAATTTCAACCAAACATGTTAGAAATGGTCCAATTGAGCTAATTAGCTTATTGTGAGAATATTAACAACGTCTGACAAAACTGAAAAATGTAATTTTCCAATTTCAACCAAACATGCTAGAAATGCTCCAATTGAGCTAATTAGCTTATTGTGGGAAAATTACAAACGTCTGACAAAACTGAAAAATGTAAAATTCCAATTTCAGCCAAACATGCTAGAAATGCTCCAATTGAGCTAGTTAGCTTATTGTGAGAATATTACAAACGTCTGACAAAACTGAAAAATGTAAATTTCCAATTTCAACCAAACATGCTAGAAATGCTCCAATTGAGCTATAATTAGCTTATTGTGAGAATATTACAAATGTCTGACAAAACTGAAAAATGTAAAATTCCAATTTCAACCAAACATGCTAGAAATGCTCCAATTGAGCTAATTAGCTTATTGTGAGAATATTGCAATTGTCTGACAAAAGTGAAAAATGTAAATTTTCACTTTCAACCAAACATGGTAGAAATGCTCCAATTGAGCTAATTAGCTTGTTGAGAGAATATTGCAATTGTTTGACAAAAGTGAAAAATGTAAGTTTCCTATTTCAACCAAACATGCTAGAAATGCTCCAATTGAGCTAATTAGCTTATTGTGAGAATATTACAAACGTCTAACAAAAGTGAAAAATGTTATTTTCCAATTCCAACCAAACATGCTAGATATGCTCCAATTGAGCTAATTAGCTTATTGTGAGAATATTGCAATTGTCTGACAAAAGTGAAAAATGTAAATTTCTAATTTCAACCAAACATGCTAGAAATGCTCCAATTGAGCTAATTAGCTTGTTGAGAGAATTTTGCAATTGTTTGACAAAAGTGAAAAATGTAAATTTCCAATTTCAACCAAACATGCTAGAAATGCTCCAATTGAGCTAATTAGTTTATTGTGAGAATATTACAAACGTTTGACAAAAGTGAAAAATGTAAATTTCCAATTTCAACCAAACATGCTAGAAATGCTCCAATTGAGCTAATTAGCTTATTGTGAGAATATTACAAATGTCTGACAAAACTGAAAAATGTAATTTTCCAATTTCAACCAAACATGCTAGAAATGCTCCAATTGAGCTAATTAGCTTATTGTGAGAATATTGCAATTGTCTGACAAAAGTGAAAAATGTAAATTTCTAATTTCAACCAAACATGCTAGAAATGATCCAATTGAGCTAATTAGCTTATTGAGAGAATATTACAAACGTCTGACAAAACTGAAAAATGTAAATTTCCAATTTCAACCAAACATGCTAGAAATGCTCCAATTGAGCTAATTAGCTTATTGTGAGAATATTGCAATTGTCTGACAATAGTGAAAAATGTAAATTTCCAATTTCAACCAAACATGCTAGAAATGCTCCAATTGAGCTAATTAGCTTATTGTGAGAATATTACAAACGTCTGACAAAACTGAAAAATGTAAATTTCCAATTTCAACCAAACATGCTAGATATGCTCCAATTGAGCTAATTAGCTTATTGTGAGAATATTTCAAACGTCTGACAAAACTGAAAAATGTAATTCTCCAATTTCAACCAAACATGCTAGAAATGCTCCAATTGAGCTAATTAGCTTATTGTGAGAATATTACAAACGTCTGACAAAACTGAAAAATGTAATTTTCCAATTTCAACCAAACATGCTAGAAATGCTCCAATTGAGCTAATTAGCTTATTGTGAGAATATTGCAATTGTCTGACAAAAGTGAAAAATGTAAATTTCCAAGTTCAACCAAACATGCTAGAAATTCGCCAATTGAGCTAATTAGCTTATTGTGAGAATATTACAAACGTCTGACAAAACTGAAAAATGTAAATTTCCAATTTCAACCAAACATGCTAGAAATGCTCAATTTGCGCAAATAAGCCTTCTGTAAGAATTTTACAAACGTCTGACAAAACTGAAAAATGTAAATTTCTAATTTCAACCAAACATGCTAGAAATGCTCCAATTGAACTAATTAGCTTATTGTGAGAATATTGCAATTGTCTGACAAAAGTGAAAAATGTAAATTTTCACTTTCAACCAAACATGGTAGAAATGCTCCAATTGAGCTAATTAGCTTGTTGAGAGAATTTTGCAATTGTTTGACAAAAGTGAAAAATGTAAATTTCCAATTTCAACCAAACATGCTAGAAATGCTCTAATTGAGCTAATTAGCTTATTGTGAGAATATTACAAACGTCTGACAAAAGTGAAAAATGTAAATTTCCAATTTCAACCAAACATGCTAGAAATGCTCCAATTGAGCTAATTAGCTTATTGTGAGAATATTGCAATTGTCTGGCAAAAGTGAAAAATGTAAATTTCTAATTTCAACCAAACATGCTAGAAATGATCCAATTGAGCTAATTAGCTTATTGAGAGATTATTGCAATTGTCTGACAAAAGTGAAAAATGTAAATTTCCAATTTTAACCAAACATGCTAGAAATGCTCCAATTGAGCTAATTAGCTTATTGTGAGAATATTACAAACGTCTGACAAAACTGAAAAATGTAAATTTCCAATTTCAACCAAACATGCTAGAAATGCTCCAATTGAGCTAATTAGCTTATTGTGAGAATATTTCAAACGTCTGACAAAACTGAAAAATGTAATTCTCCAATTTCAACCAAACATGCTAGAAATGGTCCAATTGAGCTAATTAGCTTATTGTGAGAATATTACAAACGTCTGACAAAACTGAAAAATGTTATTTTCCAATTTCAACCAAACATGCTAGAAATGCTCCAATTGAGCTAATTAGCTTATTGTGAGAATATTACAAACGTCTGACAAAACTGAAAAATGTAAATTTTCAATTTCAACCAAACATGCTAGAAATGCTCCAATTGAGCTAATTAGCTTATTGTGAGAATATTGCAATTGTCTGACAAAAGTGAAAAATGTAAATTTCCAAGTTCAACCAAACATGCCAGAAATTCTCCAATTGAGCTAATTAGCTTATTGTGAGAATATTACAAACGTCTGACAAAACTGAAAAATGTAAATTTCCAATTTCAACCAAACATGCTAGAAATGCTCAAATTGCGCAAATAAGCCTTCTGTAAGAATTTTACAAACGTCTGACAAAACTGAAAAATGTAAATTTCCAATTTCAACCAAACATGCTAGAAATGCTTTAATTGAGCTAATTAGCTTATTGTGAGAATATTACAAGCGTCTGACAAAACTGAAAAATGTAATTTTTCAATTTCAACCAAACATGCTAGAAATGCTCCAATTGAGCTAATTAGCTTATTGTGAGAATATTACAAACGTCTGACAAAACTGAAAAATGTAAATTTTCAATTTCAACCAAACATGCTAGAAATGCTCCAATTGAGCTAATTAGCTTATTGTGAGAATATTGCAATTGTCTGACAAAAGTGAAAAATGTAAATTTCCAAGTTCAACCAAACATGCTAGAAATTCTCCAATTGAGCTAATTAGCTTATTGTGAGAATATTACAAACGTCTGACAAAACTGAAAAATGTAAAATTCCAATTTCAACCAAACATGCTAGAAATGCTCAAACTGCGCAAATAAGCCTTCTGTAAGAATTTTACAAACGTCTGACAAAACTGAAAAATGTAAATTTCTAATTTCAACCAAACATGCTAGAAATGCTCCAATTGAGCTAATTAGCTTGTTGAGAGAATTTTGCAATTGTTTGACAAAAGTGAAAAATGTAAATTTCCAATTTCAACCAAACATGCTAGAAATGCTCCAATTGAGCTAATTAGCTTATTGTGAGAATATTGCAATTGTCTGGCAAAAGTGAAAAATGTAAATTTCTAATTTCAACCAAACATGCTAGAAATGATCCAATTGAGCTAATTAGCTTATTGAGAGAATATTGCAATTGTCTGACAAAAGTGAAAAATGTAAATTTCCAATTTTAACCAAACATGCTAGAAATGCTCCAATTGAGCTAATTAGCTTATTGTGAGAATATTACAAACGTCTGACAAAACTGAAAAATGTAAATTTCCAATTTCAACCAAACATGCTAGAAATGCTCCAATTGAGCTAATTAGCTTATTGTGAGAATATTACAAACGTCTGACAAAAGTGAAAAATGTAAAATTCCAATTTCAACCAAACATGCTAGAAATGCTCCAATTGAGCTAATTAGCTTATTGTGAGAATATTGCAATTGTCTGACAAAAGTGAAAAATGTAAATTTTCACTTTCAACCAAACATGGTAGAAATGCTCCAATTGAGCTAATTAGCTTGTTGAGAGAATATTGCAATTGTTTGACAAAAGTGAAAAATGTAAGTTTCCTATTTCAACCAAACATGCTAGAAATGCTCCAATTGAGCTAATTAGCTTATTGTGAGAATATTACAAACGTCTGACAAAACTGAAAAATGTTATTTTCCAATTTCAACCAAACATGCTAGAAATGCTCCAATTGAGCTAATTAGCTTATTGTGAGAATATTACAAACGTCTGACAAAACTGAAAAATGTAATTTTCCAATTTCAACCAAACATGCTAGAAATGCTCCAATTGAGCTAATTAGCTTATTGTGAGAATATTACAAACGTCTGACAAAACTGAAAAATGTAAATTTTCAATTTCAACCAAACATGCTAGAAATGCTCCAATTGAGCTAATTAGCTTATTGTGAGAATATTGCAATTGTCTGACAAAAGTGAAAAATGTAAATTTCCAAGTTCAACCAAACATGCTAGAAATTCTCCAATTGAGCTAATTAGCTTATTGTGAGAATATTACAAACGTCTGACAAAACTGAAAAATGTAAATTTCCAATTTCAACCAAACATGCTAGAAATGCTCAAATTGCGCAAATAAGCCTTCTGTAAGAATTTTACAAACGTCTGACAAAACTGAAAAATGTAAATTTCCAATTTCAACCAAACATGCTAGAAATGCTCCAATTGAGCTAATTAGCTTATTGTGAGAATATTACAAGCGTCTGACAAAACTGAAAAATGTAATTTTCCAATTTCAACCAAACATGCTAGAAATGCTCCAATTGAGCTAATTAGCTTATTGTGAGAATATTACAAACGTCTGACAAAACTGAAAAATGTAAATTTTCAATTTCAACCAAACATGCTAGAAATGCTCCAATTGAGCTAATTAGCTTATTGTGAGAATATTGCAATTGTCTGACAAAAGTGAAAAATGTAAATTTCCAAGTTCAACCAAACATGCTAGAAATTCTCCAATTGAGCTAATTAGCTTATTGTGAGAATATTACAAACGTCTGACAAAACTGAAAAATGTAAAATTCCAATTTCAACCAAACATGCTAGAAATGCTCAAACTGCGCAAATAAGCCTTCTGTAAGAATTTTACAAACGTCTGACAAAACTGAAAAATGTAAATTTCTAATTTCAACCAAACATGCTAGAAATGATCCAATTGAGCTAATTAGCTTGTTGAGAGAATTTTGCAATTGTTTGACAAAAGTGAAAAATGTAAATTTCCAATTTCAACCAAACATGCTAGAAATGCTCCAATTGAGCTAATTAGCTTATTGTGAGAATATTACAAACGTCTGACAAAAGTGAAAAATGTAAATTTCCAATTTCAACCAAACATGCTAGAAATGCTCCAATTGAGCTAATTAGCTTATTGTGAGAATATTGCAATTGTCTGGCAAAAGTGAAAAATGTAAATTTCTAATTTCAACCAAACATGCTAGAAATGATCCAATTGAGCTAATTAGCTTATTGAGAGAATATTGCAATTGTCTGACAAAAGTGAAAAATGTAAATTTCCAATTTTAACCAAACATGCTAGAAATGCTCCAATTGAGCTAATTAGCTTATTGTGAGAATATTACAAACGTCTGACAAAACTGAAAAATGTAAATTTCCAATTTCAACCAAACATGCTAGAAATGCTCCAATTGAGCTAATTAGCTTATTGTGAGAATATTACAAACGTCTGACAAAAGTGAAAAATGTAAATTTCCAATTTCAACCAAACATGCTAGAAATGGTCCAATTGAGCTAATTAGCTTATTGTGAGAATATTACAAACGTCTGACAAAACTGAAAAATGTTATTTTCCAATTTCAACCAAACATGCTAGAAATGCTCCAATTGAGCTAATTAGCTTATTGTGAGAATATTACAAACGTCTGACAAAACTGAAAAATGTAATTTTCCAATTTCAACCAAACATGCTAGAAATGCCCCAATTGAGCTAATTAGCTTATTGTGAGAATATTACAAACGTCTGACAAAACTGAAAAATGTAAATTTTCAATTTCAACCAAACATGCTAGAAATGCTCCAATTGAGCTAATTAGCTTATTGTGAGAATATTGCAATTGTCTGACAAAAGTGAAAAATGTAAATTTCCAAGTTCAACAAAACATGCTAGAAATTCTCCAATTGAGCTAATTAGCTTATTGTGAGAATGTTACAAACGTCTGACAAAACTGAAAAATGTAAATTTCCAATTTCAACCAAACATGCTAGAAATGCTCAAATTGCGCAAATAAGCCTTCTGTAAGAATTTTACAAACGTCTGACAAAACTGAAAAATGTAAATTTCCAATTTCAACCAAACATGCTAGAAATGCTCCAATTGAGCTAATTAGCTTATTGTGAGAATATTACAAGCGTCTGACAAAACTGAAAAATGTAATTTTCCAATTTCAACCAAACATGCTAGAAATGCTCCAATTGAGCTAATTAGCTTATTGTGAGAATATTACAAACGTCTGACAAAACTGAAAAATTTAAATTTTCAATTTCAACCAAACATGCTAGAAATGCTCCAATTGAGCTAATTAGCTTATTGTGAGAATATTGCAATTGTCTGACAAAAGTGAAAAATGTAAATTTCCAAGTTCAACCAAACATGCTAGAAATTCTCCAATTGAGCTAATTAGCTTATTGTGAGAATATTACAAACGTCTGACAAAACTGAAAAATGTAAAATTCCAATTTCAACCAAACATGCTAGAAATGCTCAAACTGCGCAAATAAGCCTTTTGTAAGAATTTTACAAACGTCTGACAAAACTGAAAAATGTAAATTTCTAATTTCAACCAAACATGCTAGAAATGCTCCAATTGAGCTAATTAGCTTATTGTGAGAATATTGCAATTGTCTGACAAAAGTGAAAAATGTAAATTTTCACTTTCAACCAAACGTGGTAGAAATGCTCCCATTGAGCTAATTAGCTTGTTGAGAGAATTTTGCAATTGTTTGACAAAAGTGAAAAATGTAAATTTCCAATTTCAACCACACATGCTAGAAATGCTCCAATTGAGCTAATTAATTAGCTTATTGTGAGAATATTACAAATGTCTGACAAAACTGAAAAATGTAATTTTCCAATTTCAACCAAACATGCTAGAAATGCTCCAATTGAGCTAATTAGCTTATTGTGAGAATATTGCAATTGTCTGACAAAAGTGAAAAATGTAAATTTCTAATTTCAACCAAGCATGCTAGAAATGATCCAATTGAGCTAATTAGCTTATTGAGAGAATATTGCAATTGTCTGACAAAAGTGAAAAATGTAAATTTCCAATTTTAACCAAACATGCTAGAAATGCTCCAATTGAGCTAATTAGCTAATTGTGAGAATATTACAAACGTCTGACAAAACTGAAAAATGTAAATTTCCAATTTCAACCAAACATGCTAGAAATGCTCCAATTGAGCTAATTAGCTTATTGTGAGAATATTGCAATTGTCTGACAAAACTGAAAAATGTAAATTTCCAAGTTCAACCAAACATGCTAGAAATTCTCCAATTGAGCTAATTAGCTTATTGTGAGAATATTACAAACGTCTGACAAAACTGAAAAATGTAAATTTCCAATTTCAACCAAACATGCTAGAAATGCTCAAATTGCGCAAATAAGCCTTCTGTAAGAATTTTACAAACGTCTGACAAAACTGAAAAATGTAAATTTCCAATTTCAACCAAACATGCTAGAAATGCTCCAATTGAGCTAATTAGCTTATTGAGAGAATATTGCAATTGTCTGACAAAAGTGAAAAATGTAAATTTCCAATTTTAACCAAACATGCTAGAAATGCTCCAATTGAGCTAATTAGCTTATTGTGAGAATATTACAAACGTCTGACAAAACTGAAAAATGTAAATTTCCAATTTCAACCAAACATGCTAGAAATGCTCCAATTGAGCTAATTAGCTTATTGTGAGAATATTGCAATTGTCTGACAAAAGTGAAAAATGTAAATTTCCAATTTCAACCAAACATGCTAGAAATGCTCCAATTGAGCTAATTAGCTTATTGTGAGAATATTACAAATGTCTGACAAAACTGAAAAATGTAAAATTCCAATTTCAACCAAACATGCTAGAAATGCTCCAATTGAGCTAATTAGCTTATTGTGAGAATATTACAAACGTCTGACAAAACTGAAAAATGTAAATTTTCAATTTCAACCAAACATGCTAGAAATGCTCCAATTGAGCTAATTAGCTTATTGTGAGAATATTGCAATTGTCTGACAAAAGTGAAAAATTTAAATTTCCAAGTTCAACCAAACATGCTAGAAATTCTCCAATTGAGCTAATTAGCTTATTGTGAAAATATTACAAACGTCTGACAAAACTGAAAAATGTAAATTTCCAATTTCAACCAAACATGCTAGAAATGCTCAAATTGCGCAAATAAGCCTTCTGTAAGAATTTTACAAACGTCTGACAAAACTGAAAAATGTAAATTTCCAATTTCAACCAAACATGCTAGAAATGCTCCAATTGAGCTAATTAGCTTATTGTGAGAATATTACAAACGTCTGACAAAACTGAAAAATGTAATTTTCCAATTTCAACCAAACATGCTAGAAATGCTCCAATTGAGCTAATTAGCTTATTGTGAGAATATTACAAACGTCTGACAAAAGTGAAGAATGTAAATTTCCAATTTCAACCAAACATGCTAGAAATGCTCCAATTGAGCTAATTAGCTTATTGTGAGAATATTGCAATTGTCTGACAAAAGTGAAAAATGTAAATTTCCAAGTTCAACCAAACATGCTAGAAATTCTCCAATTGAGCTAATTAGCTTATTGTGAGAATATTACAAACGTCTGACAAAACTGAAAAATGTAAATTTCCAATTTCAACCAAACATGCTAGAAATGCTCAAACTGCGCAAATAAGCTTTCTGTAAGAATTTTACAAACGTCTGACAAAACTGAAAAATGTAAATTTCTAATTTCAACCAAACATGCTAGAAATGCTCCAATTGAGCTAATTAGCTTATTGTGAGAATATTACAAACGTCTGACAAAACTGAAAAATGTAAATTACCAATTTCAACCAAACATGCTAGAAATGCTCAAATTGCGCAAATAAGCCTTCTGTAAGAATTTTACAAACGTCTGACAAAACTGAAAAATGTAAATTTCCAATTTCAACCAAACATGCTAGAAATGCTCCAATTGAGCTAATTAGCTTATTGAGAGAATATTGCAATTGTCTGACAAAAGTGAAAAATGTAAATTTCCAATTTTAACCAAACATGCTAGAAATGCTCCAATTGAGCTAATTAGCTTATTGTGAGAATATTACAAACGTCTGACAAAACTGAAAAATGTAGATTTCCAATTTCAACCAAACATGCTAGAAATGCTCCAATTGAGCTAATTAGCTTATTGTGAGAATATTGCAATAGTCTGACAAAAGTGAAAAATGTAAATTTCCAATTTCAACCAAACATGCTAGAAATGCTCCAATTGAGCTAATTAGCTTATTGTGAGAATATTACAAATGTCTGACAAAACTGAAAAATGTAAATTTCCAATTTCAACCAAACGTGGTAGAAATGCTCCAATTGAGCTAATTAGCTTGTTGAGAGAATTTTGCAATTGTTTGACAAAAGTGAAAAATGTAAATTTCCAATTTCAACCACACATGCTAGAAATGCTCCAATTGAGCTAATTAATTAGCTTATTGTGAGAATATTACAAATGTCTGACAAAACTGAAAAATGTAATTTTCCAATTTCAACCAAACATGCTAGAAATGCTCCAATTGAGCTAATTAGCTTATTGTGAGAATATTGCAATTGTCTGACAAAAGTGAAAAATGTAAATTTCTAATTTCAACCAAACATGCTAGAAATGCTCAAACTGCGCAAATAAGCCTTTTGTAAGAATTTTACAAACGTCTGACAAAACTGAAAAATGTAAATTTCTAATTTCAACCAAACATGCTAGAAATGCTCCAATTGAGCTAATTAGCTTATTGTGAGAATATTGCAATTGTCTGACAAAAGTGAAAAATGTAAATTTTCACTTTCAACCAAACGTGGTAGAAATGCTCCAATTGAGCTAATTAGCTTGTTGAGAGAATTTTGCAATTGTTTGACAAAAGTGAAAAATGTAAATTTCCAATTTCAACCACACATGCTAGAAATGCTCCAATTGAGCTAATTAATTAGCTTATTGTGAGAATATTACAAATGTCTGACAAAACTGAAAAATGTAATTTTCCAATTTCAACCAAACATGCTAGAAATGCTCCAATTGAGCTAATTAGCTTATTGTGAGAATATTGCAATTGTTTGACAAAAGTGAAAAATGTAAATTTCCAATTTCAACCAAACATGCTAGAAATGCTCCAATTGAGCTAATTAGCTAATTGTGAGAATATTACAAACGTCTGACAAAACTGAAAAATGTAAATTTCCAATTTCAACCAAACATGCTAGAAATGCTCCAATTGAGCTAATTAGCTTATTGTGAGAATATTGCAATTGTCTGACAAAAGTGAAAAATGTAAATTTCCAAGTTCAACCAAACATGCTAGAAATTCTCCAATTGAGCTAATTAGCTTATTGTGAGAATATTACAAACGTCTGACAAAACTGAAAAATGTAAATTTCCAATTTCAACCAAACATGCTAGAAATGCTCAAATTGCGCAAATAAGCCTTCTGTAAGAATTTTACAAACGTCTGACAAAACTGAAAAATGTAAATTTCCAATTTCAACCAAACATGCTAGAAATGCTCCAATTGAGCTAATTAGCTTATTGAGAGAATATTGCAATTGTCTGACAAAAGTGAAAAATGTAAATTTCCAATTTTAACCAAACATGCTAGAAATGCTCCAATTGAGCTAATTAGCTTATTGTGAGAATATTACAAACGTCTGACAAAACTGAAAAATGTAAATTTCCAATTTCAACCAAACATGCTAGAAATGCTCCAATTGAGCTAATTAGCTTATTGTGAGAATATTGCAATTGTCTGACAAAAGTGAAAAATGTAAATTTCCAATTTCAACCAAACATGCTAGAAATGCTCCAATTGAGCTAATTAGCTTATTGTGAGAATATTACAAATGTCTGACAAAACTGAAAAATGTAAAATTCCAATTTCAACCAAACATGCTAGAAATGCTCCAATTGAGCTAATTAGCTTATTGTGAGAATATTACAAACGTCTGACAAAACTGAAAAATGTAAATTTTCAATTTCAACCAAACATGCTAGAAATGCTCCAATTGAGCTAATTAGCTTATTGTGAGAATATTGCAATTGTCTGACAAAAGTGAAAAATTGAAATTTCCAAGTTCAACCAAACATGCTAGAAATTCTCCAATTGAGCTAATTAGCTTATTGTGAAAATTTTACAAACGTCTGACAAAACTGAAAAATGTAAATTTCCAATTTCAACCAAACATGCTAGAAATGCTCAAATTGCGCAAATAAGCCTTCTGTAAGAATTTTACAAACGTCTGACAAAACTGAAAAATGTAAATTTCCAATTTCAACCAAACATGCTAGAAATGCTCCAATTGAGCTAATTAGCTTATTGTGAGAATATTACAAACGTCTGACAAAACTGAAAAATGTAATTTTCCAATTTCAACCAAACATGCTAGAAATGCTCCAATTGAGCTAATTAGCTTATTGTGAGAATATTACAAACGTCTGGCAAAAGTGAAGAATGTAAATTTCCAATTTCAACCAAACATGCTAGAAATGCTCCAATTGAGCTAATTAGCTTAATGTGAGAATATTGCAATTGTCTGACAAAAGTGAAAAATGTAAATTTCCAAGTTCAACCAAACATGCTAGAAATTCTCCAATTGAGCTAATTAGCTTATTGTGAGAATATTACAAACGTCTGACAAAACTGAAAAATGTAAATTTCCAATTTCAACCAAACATGCTAGAAATGCTCAAACTGCGCAAATAAGCTTTCTGTAAGAATTTTACAAACGTCTGACAAAACTGAAAAATGTAAATTTCTAATTTCAACCAAACATGCTAGAAATGCTCCTATTGAGCTAATTAGCTTATTGTGAGAATATTACAAACGTCTGACAAAACTGAAAAATGTAAATTTCCAATTTCAACCAAACATGCTAGAAATGCTCAAATTGCGCAAATAAGCCTTCTGTAAGAATTTTACAAACGTCTGACAAAACTGAAAAATGTAAATTTCCAATTTCAACCAAACATGCTAGAAATGCTCCAATTGAGCTAATTAGCTTATTGAGAGAATATTGCAATTGTCTGACAAAAGTGAAAAATGTAAATTTCCAATTTTAACCAAACATGCTAGAAATGCTCCAATTGAGCTAATTAGCTTATTGTGAGAATATTACAAACGTCTGACAAAACTGAAAAATGTAAATTTCCAATTTCAACCAAACATGCTAGAAATGCTCCAATTGAGCTAATTAGCTTATTGTGAGAATATTGCAATAGTCTGACAAAAGTGAAAAATGTAAATTTCCAATTTCAACCAAACATGCTAGAAATGCTCCAATTGAGCTAATTAGCTTATTGTGAGAATATTACAAATGTCTGACAAAACTGAAAAATGTAAATTTCCAATTTCAACCAAACGTGGTAGAAATGCTCCAATTGAGCTAATTAGCTTGTTGAGAGAATTTTGCAATTGTTTGACAAAAGTGAAAAATGTAAATTTCCAATTTCAACCACACATGCTAGAAATGCTCCAATTGAGCTAATTAATTAGCTTATTGTGAGAATATTACAAATGTCTGACAAAACTGAAAAATGTAATTTTTCAATTTCAACCAAACATGCTAGAAATGCTCCAATTGAGCTAATTAGCTTATTGTGAGAATATTGCAATTGTCTGACAAAAGTGAAAAATGTAAATTTCTAATTTCAACCAAACATGCTAGAAATGCTCAAACTGCGCAAATAAGCCTTTTGTAAGAATTTTACAAACGTCTGACAAAACTGAAAAATGTAAATTTCTAATTTCAACCAAACATGCTAGAAATGCTCCAATTGAGCTAATTAGCTTATTGTGAGAATATTGCAATTGTCTGACAAAAGTGAAAAATGTAAATTTTCACTTTCAACCAAACGTGGTAGAAATGCTCCAATTGAGCTAATTAGCTTGTTGAGAGAATTTTGCAATTGTTTGACAAAAGTGAAAAATGTAAATTTCCAATTTCAACCACACATGCTAGAAATGCTCCAATTGAGCTAATTAATTAGCTTATTGTGAGAATATTACAAATGTCTGACAAAACTGAAAAATGTAATTTTCCAATTTCAACCAAACATGCTAGAAATGCTCCAATTGAGCTAATTAGCTTATTGTGAGAATATTGCAATTGTCTGACAAAAGTGAAAAATGTAAATTTCTAATTTTAACCAAACATGCTAGAAATGCTCCAATTGAGCTAATTAGCTAATTGTGAGAATATTACAAACGTCTGACAAAACTGAAAAATGTAAATTTCCAATTTCAACCAAACATGCTAGAAATGCTCCAATTGAGCTAATTAGCTTATTGTGAGAATATTGCAATTGTCTGACAAAAGTGAAAAATGTAAATTTCCAAGTTCAACCAAACATGCTAGAAATTCTCCAATTGAGCTAATTAGCTTATTGTGAGAATATTACAAACGTCTGACAAAACTGAAAAATGTAAATTTCCAATTTCAACCAAACATGCTAGAAATGCTCAAATTGCGCAAATAAGCCTTCTGTAAGAATTTTACAAACGTCTGACAAAACTGAAAAATGTAAATTTCCAATTTCAACCAAACATGCTAGAAATGCTCCAATTGAGCTAATTAGCTTATTGAGAGAATATTGCAATTGTCTGACAAAAGTGAAAAATGTAAATTTCCAATTTTAACCAAACATGCTAGAAATGCTCCAATTGAGCTAATTAGCTTATTGTGAGAATATTACAAACGTCTGACAAAACTGAAAAATGTAAATTTCCAATTTCAACCAAACATGCTAGAAATGCTCCAATTGAGCTAATTAGCTTATTGTGAGAATATTGCAATTGTCTGACAAAAGTGAAAAATGTAAATTTCCAATTTCAACCAAACATGCTAGAAATGCTCCAATTGAGCTAATTAGCTTATTGTGAGAATATTACAAATGTCTGACAAAACTGAAAAATGTAAAATTCCAATTTCAACCAAACATGCTAGAAATGCTCCAATTGAGCTAATTAGCTTATTGTGAGAATATTACAAACGTCTGACAAAACTGAAAAATGTAAATTTTCAATTTCAACCAAACATGCTAGAAATGCTCCAATTGAGCTAATTAGCTTATTGTGAGAATATTGCAATTGTCTGACAAAAGTGGAAAATGTAAATTTCCAAGTTCAACCAAACATGCTAGAAATTCTCCAATTGAGCTAATTAGCTTATTGTGAAAATATTACAAACGTCTGACAAAACTGAAAAATGTAAATTTCCAATTTCAACCAAACATGCTAGAAATGCTCAAATTGCGCAAATAAGCCTTCTGTAGGAATTTTACAAACGTCTGACAAAACTGAAAAATGTAAATTTCCAATTTCAACCAAACATGCTAGAAATGCTCCAATTGAGCTAATTAGGTTATTGTGAGAATATTACAAACGTCTGACAAAACTGAAAAATGTAATTTTCCAATTTCAACCAAACATGCTAGAAATGCTCCAATTGAGCTAATTAGCTTATTGTGAGAATATTACAAACGTCTGACAAAAGTGAAAAATGTAAATTTCCAATTTCAACCAAACATGCTAGAAATGCTCCAATTGAGCTAATTAGCTTATTGTGAGAATATTGCAATTGTCTGACAAAAGTGAAAAATGTAAATTTCCAAGTTCAACCAAACATGCTAGAAATTCTCCAATTGAGCTAATTAGCTTATTGTGAGAATATTACAAACGTCTGACAAAAGTGAAAAATGTAAATTTCCAATTTCAACCAAACATGCTAGAAATGCTCAAATTGCGCAAATAAGCCTTCTGTAAGAATTTTACAAACGTCTGACAAAACTGAAAAATGTAAATTTCCAATTTCAACCAAACATGCTAGAAATGCTCCAATTGAGCTAATTAGCTTATTGAGAGAATATTGCAATTGTCTGACAAAAGTGAAAAATGTAAATTTCCAATTTTAACCAAACATGCTAGAAATGCTCCAATTGAGCTAATTAGCTTATTGTGAGAATATTACAAACGTCTGACAAAACTGAAAAATGTAAATTTCCAATTTCAACCAAACATGCTAGAAATGCTCCAATTGAGCTAATTAGCTTATTGTGAGAATATTGCAATAGTCTGACAAAAGTGAAAAATGTAAATTGCCAATTTCAACCAAGCATGCTAGAAATGCTCCAATTGAGCTAATTAGCTTATTGTGAGAATATTACAAATGTCTGACAAAACTGAAAAATGTAAAATTCCAATTTCAACCAAACATGCTAGAAATGCTCCAATTGAGCTAATTAGCTTATTGTGAGAATATTGCAATTGTCTGACAAAAGTGAAAAATGTAAATTTCCAATTTCAACCAAACATGCTAGAAATGCTCCAATTGAGCAAAGTAGCTTATTGTGAGAATATTACAAACGTCTGACAAAACTGAAAAATGTAAATTTCCAATTTCAACCAAACATGCTAGATATGCTCCAATTGAGCTAATTAGCTTATTGTGAGAATATTACAAACGTCTGACAAAACTGAAAAATGTAAATTTCCAATTTCAACCAAACATGCTAGAAATGCTCAAATTGCGCAAATAAGCCTTCTGTAAGAATTTTACAAACGTCTGACAAAACTGAAAAATGTAAATTTCTAATTTCAACCAAACATGCTAGAAATGCTCCAATTGAGCTAATTAGCTTATTGTGAGAATATTGCAATTGTCTGACAAAAGTGAAAAATGTAAATTTTCACTTTCAACCAAACATGGTAGAAATGCTCCAATTGAGCTAATTAGCTTGTTGAGAGAATTTTGCAATTGTTTGACAAAAGTGAAAAATGTAAATTTCCAATTTCAACCAAACATGCTAGAAATGCTCCAATTGAGCTAATTAGCTTATTGTGAGAATATTACAAACGTCTGACAAAACTGAAAAATGTAAATTTCCATTTTCAACCAAACATGCTAGAAATGCTCCAATTGAGCTAATTAGCTTATTGTGAGAATATTGCAATTGTCTGACAAAAGTGGAAAATGTAAATTTCTAATTTCAACCAAACATGCTAGAAATGATCCAATTGAGCTAATTAGCTTATTAAGAGAATATTGCAATTGTCTGACAAAAGAGAAAAATGTAAATTTCCAATTTTAACCAAACATGCTAGAAATGCTCCAATTGAGCTAATTAGCTTATTGTGAGAATATTACAAACGTCTGACAAAACTGAAAAATTTAAATTTCCATTTTCAACCAAACATGCTAGATATGCTCCAATTGATCTAATTAGCTTATTGTGAGAATATTTCAAACGTCTGACAAAACTGAAAAATGTAATTCTCCAATTTCAACCAAACATGCTAGAAATGGTCCAATTAAGCTAATTAGCTTATTGTGAGAATATTACAAACGTCTGACAAAACTGAAAAATGTAAATTTCCAATTTCAACCAAACATGCTAGAAATGCTCCAATTGAGCTAATTAGCTTATTGTGAGAATATTACAAACGTCTGACAAAACTGAAAAAGGTAATTTTCCAATTTCAACCAAACATGCTAGAAATGCTCCAATTGAGCTAATTAGCTTATTGTGAGAATATTACAAACGTCTGACAAAACTGAAAAATGTAAATTTTCAATTTCAACCAAACATGCTAGAAATGCTCCAATTGAGCTAATTAGCTTATTGTGAGAATATTACAAACGTCTGACAAAAGTGAAAAATGTAAATTTCCAATTTCAACCAAACATGCTAGAAATGCTCCAATTGAGCTAATTAGCTTATTGTGAGAATATTGCAATTGTCTGACAAAAGTGAAAAATGTAAATTTCCAAGTTCAACCAAACATGCTAGAAATTCTCCAATTGAGCTAATTAGCTTATTGTGAGAATATTACAAACGTCTGACAAAAGTGAAAAATGTAAATTTCCAATTTCAACCAAACATGCTAGAAATGCTCAAATTGCGCAAATAAGCCTTCTGTAAGAATTTTACAAACGTCTGACAAAACTGAAAAATGTAAATTTCCAATTTCAACCAAACATGCTAGAAATGCTCCAATTGAGCTAATTAGCTTATTGAGAGAATATTGCAATTGTCTGACAAAAGTGAAAAATGTAAATTTCCAATTTTAACCAAACATGCTAGAAATGCTCCAATTGAGCTAATTAGCTTATTGTGAGAATATTACAAACGTCTGACAAAACTGAAAAATGTAAATTTCCAATTTCAACCAAACATGCTAGAAATGCTCCAATTGAGCTAATTAGCTTATTGTGAGAATATTGCAATAGTCTGACAAAAGTGAAAAATGTAAATTGCCAATTTCAACCAAGCATGCTAGAAATGCTCCAATTGAGCTAATTAGCTTATTGTGAGAATATTACAAATGTCTGACAAAACTGAAAAATGTAAAATTCCAATTTCAACCAAACATGCTAGAAATGCTCCAATTGAGCTAATTAGCTTATTGTGAGAATATTGCAATTGTCTGACAAAAGTGAAAAATGTAAATTTCCAATTTCAACCAAACATGCTAGAAATGCTCCAATTGAGCAAAGTAGCTTATTGTGAGAATATTACAAACGTCTGACAAAACTGAAAAATGTAAATTTCCAATTTCAACCAAACATGCTAGATATGCTCCAATTGAGCTAATTAGCTTATTGTGAGAATATTACAAACGTCTGACAAAACTGAAAAATGTAAATTTCCAATTTCAACCAAACATGCTAGAAATGCTCAAATTGCGCAAATAAGCCTTCTGTAAGAATTTTACAAACGTCTGACAAAACTGAAAAATGTAAATTTCTAATTTCAACCAAACATGCTAGAAATGCTCCAATTGAGCTAATTAGCTTATTGTGAGAATATTGCAATTGTCTGACAAAAGTGAAAAATGTAAATTTTCACTTTCAACCAAACATGGTAGAAATGCTCCAATTGAGCTAATTAGCTTGTTGAGAGAATTTTGCAATTGTTTGACAAAAGTGAAAAATGTAAATTTCCAATTTCAACCAAACATGCTAGAAATGCTCCAATTGAGCTAATTAGCTTATTGTGAGAATATTACAAACGTCTGACAAAACTGAAAAATGTAAATTTCCATTTTCAACCAAACATGCTAGAAATGCTCCAATTGAGCTAATTAGCTTATTGTGAGAATATTGCAATTGTCTGACAAAAGTGGAAAATGTAAATTTCTAATTTCAACCAAACATGCTAGAAATGATCCAATTGAGCTAATTAGCTTATTAAGAGAATATTGCAATTGTCTGACAAAAGAGAAAAATGTAAATTTCCAATTTTAACCAAACATGCTAGAAATGCTCCAATTGAGCTAATTAGCTTATTGTGAGAATATTACAAACGTCTGACAAAACTGAAAAATTTAAATTTCCATTTTCAACCAAACATGCTAGATATGCTCCAATTGATCTAATTAGCTTATTGTGAGAATATTTCAAACGTCTGACAAAACTGAAAAATGTAATTCTCCAATTTCAACCAAACATGCTAGAAATGGTCCAATTAAGCTAATTAGCTTATTGTGAGAATATTACAAACGTCTGACAAAACTGAAAAATGTAAATTTCCAATTTCAACCAAACATGCTAGAAATGCTCCAATTGAGCTAATTAGCTTATTGTGAGAATATTACAAACGTCTGACAAAACTGAAAAAGGTAATTTTCCAATTTCAACCAAACATGCTAGAAATGCTCCAATTGAGCTAATTAGCTTATTGTGAGAATATTACAAACGTCTGACAAAACTGAAAAATGTAAATTTTCAATTTCAACCAAACATGCTAGAAATGCTCCAATTGAGCTAATTAGCTTATTGTGAGAATATTGCAATTGTCTGACAAAAGTGAAAAATGTAAATTTCCAATTTCAACCAAACATGCTCGAAATTGTCCAATTGAGCTAAGTAGCTTATTGTGAGAATATTACAAACGTCTGACAAAACTGAAAAATGTAAATTTCCAAGTTCAACCAAACATGCTAGAAATTCTCCAATTGAGCTAATTAGCTTATTGTGAGAATATTACAAACGTCTGACAAAACTGAAAAATGTAAAATTCCAATTTCAACCAAACATGCTAGAAATGCTCAAACTGCGCAAATAGGCCTTCTGTAAGAATTTTACAAACGTCTGACAAAACTGAAAAATGTAAATTTCTAATTTCAACCAAACATGCTAGAAATGCTCCAATTGAGCTAATTAGCTTATTGTGAGAATATTGCAATTGTCTGACAAAAGTGAAAAATGTAAATTTTCACTTTCAACCAAACGTGGTAGAAATGCTCCAATTGAGCTAATTAGCTTGTTGAGAGAATTTTGCAATTGTTTGACAAAAGTGAAAAATGTAAATTTCCAATTTCAACCAAACATGCTAGAAATGCTCCAATTGAGCTAATTAGCTTATTGTGAGAATATTACAAATGTCTGACAAAACTGAAAAATGTAATTTTCCAATTTCAACCAAACATGCTAGAAATGCTCCAATTGAGCTAATTAGCTTATTGTGAGAATATTGCAATTGTCTGACAAAAGTGAAAAATGTAAATTTCTAATTTCAACCAAACATGCTAGAAATGATCCAATTGAGCTAATTAGCTTATTGAGAGAATATTGCAATTGTCTGACAAAAGTGAAAAATGTAAATTTCCAATTTTAACCAAACATGCTAGAAATGCTCCAATTGAGCTAATTAGCTTATTGTGAGAATATTACAAACGTCTGACAAAACTGAAAAATGTAAATTTCCAATTTCAACCAAACATGCTAGAAATGCTCCAATTGAGCTAATTAGCTTATTGTGAGAATATTACAAACGTCTGACAAAACTGAAAAATGTAAATTTCCAATTTCAACCAAACATGCTAGAAATGCTCAAACTGCGCAAATAAGCCTTCTGTAAGAATTTTACAAACGTCTGACAAAACTGAAAAATGTAAATTTCTAATTTCAACCAAACATGCTAGAAATGCTCCAATTGAGCTAATTAGCTTATTGTGAGAATATTACAAACGTCTGACAAAACTGAAAAATGTAAATTTCCAATTTCAACCAAACATGCTAGAAATGCTCCAATTGAGCTAAATAGCTTATTGAGAGAATATTACAATTGTCTGACAAAAGTGAAAATGTAAATTTCCAATTTCAACCAAACATGCTAGAAATGCTCCAATTGAGCTAATTAGCTTATTGTGAGAATATTACAAACGTCTGACAAAACTGAAAAATGTAAATTTTCAATTTCAACCAAACATGCTAGAAATGCTCCAATTGAGCTAATTAGCTTATTGTGAGAATATTGCAATTGTCTGACAAAAGTGAAAAAGGTAAATTTCCAAGTTCAACCAAACATGCTCGAAATTGTCCAATTGAGCTAAGTAGCTTATTGTGAGAATATTACAAACGTCTGACAAAACTGAAAAATGTAAATTTCCAAGTTCAACCAAACATGCTAGAAATTCTCCAATTGAGCTAATTAGCTTATTGTGAGAATATTACAAACGTCTGACAAAACTGAAAAATGTAAAATTCCAATTTCAACCAAACATGCTAGAAATGCTCAAACTGCGCAAATAAGCCTTCTGTAAGAATTTTACAAACGTCTGACAAAACTGAAAAATGTAAATTTCTAATTTCAACCAAACATGCTAGAAATGCTCCAATTGAGCTAATTAGCTTATTGTGAGAATATTGCAATTGTCTGACAAAAGTGAAAAATGTAAATTTTCACTTTCAACCAAACGTGGTAGAAATGCTCCAATTGAGCTAATTAGCTTGTTGAGAGAATTTTGCAATTGTTTGACAAAAGTGAAAAATGTAAATTTCCACTTTCAACCAAACATGCTAGAAATGCTCCAATTGAGCTAATTAGCTTATTGTGAGAATATTACAAATGTCTGACAAAACTGAAAAATGTAATTTTCCAATTTCAACCAAACATGCTAGAAATGCTCCAATTGAGCTAATTAGCTTATTGTGAGAATATTGCAATTGTCTGACAAAAGTGAAAAATGTAAATTTCTAATTTCAACCAAACATGCTAGAAATGATCCAATTGAGCTAATTAGCTTATTGAGAGAATATTGCAATTGTCTGACAAAAGTGAAAAATGTAAATTTCCAATTTTAACCAAACATGCTAGAAATGCTCCAATTGAGCTAATTAGCTTATTGTGAGAATATTACAAACGTCTGACAAAACTGAAAAATGTAAATTTCCAATTTCAACCAAACATGCTAGAAATGCTCCAATTGAGCTAATTAGCTTATTGTGAGAATATTACAAACGTCTGACAAAACTGAAAAATGTAAATTTCCAATTTCAACCAAACATGCTAGAAATGCTCAAACTGCGCAAATAAGCCTTCTGTAAGAATTTTACAAACGTCTGACAAAACTGAAAAATGTAAATTTCTAATTTCATCCAAACATGCTAGAAATGCTCCAATTGAGCTAATTAGCTTATTGTGAGAATATTACAAACGTCTGACAAAACTGAAAAATGTAAATTTCCAATTTCAACCAAACATGCTAGAAATGCTCCAATTGAGCTAAATAGCTTATTGAGAGAATATTACAATTGTCTGACAAAAGTGAAAATGTAAATTTCCAATTTCAACCAAACACGCTAGAAATGCTCCAATTGAGCTAATTAGCTTATTGTGAGAATATTACAAACGTCTGACAACACTGAAAAATGTAAATTTCCAATTTCAACCAAACATGCTAGAAATGCTCCAATTGAGCTAATTAATTTATTGTGAGAATATTGCAACTGTCTGACAAAAGTGAAAAATGTAAATTTCTAATTTCAACCAAACATGCTAGAAATGATCCAATTGAGCTAATTAGCTTATTGAGAGAATATTGCAATTGTCTGACAAAAGTGAAAAATGTAAATTTCCAATTTTAACCAAACATGCTAGAAATGCTCCAATTGAGCTAATTAGCTTATTGTGAGAATATTGCAATTGTCTGACAAAAGTGAAAAATGTAAATTTCCAATTTCAACCAAACATGCTAGAAACGCTCCAATTGAGCTAATTAGCTTATTGTGAGAATATTGCAATTGTCTGACAAAAGTGAAAAATGTAAATTTCCAATTTCAACCAAACATGCTCTAAAAGCGCCAATTGAGCTAATTAGCTTATTGTGAGAATACTACAAACGTCTGACAAAACTGAAAAATGTAAAATTCCAATTTCAGCCAAACATGCTAGAAATGCTCCAATTGAGCTAATTAGCTTATTGTGAGAATATTACAAACGTCTGACAAAACTGAAAAATGTAAATTTCCAATTTCAACCAAACATGCTAGAAATGCTCCAATTGAGCTAATTAGCTTATTGTGAGAATATTACAAACGTCTGACAAACATGATAAATGTAAATTTCCAATTTCAACTAAACATGCTAGAAATGATCCAATTGAGCTAATTAGCTTATTGAGAGAATATTGCAATTGTCTGACAAAAGTGAAAAATGTAAATTTCCAATTTTAATCAAACATGCTAGAAATGTTCCAATTGAGCTAATTAGCTTATTGTGAGAATATTGCAATTGTCTGACAAAAGTGAAAAATGGAAATTTCCAATTTCAACCAAACATGCTAGAAATGCTCCAATTGAGCTAATTAGCTTATTGTGAGAATATTGCAATTGTCTGACAAAACTGAAAAATGTAAATTTCCAATTTCAACCAAACATGCTAGAAATGCTCCAATTGAGCTAATTAGTTTATTGTGAGAATATTACAAACGTCTGACAAACATGATAAATGTAAATTTCCAATTTCAACCAAACATGCTAGAAATGCTTTAATTGAGCTAATTAGCTTATTGTGAGAATATTACAAACGTCTGACAAAACTGAAAAATGTAAATTTCCAATTTCAACCAAACATGCTAGAGATGCTACAATTGAGCTAATTAGCTTATTGTGAGAATATTGCAATTGTCTGACAAAAGTGAAAAATGTAAATTTCCAATTTCAACCAAACATGCTAAAAACGCTCCAATTGAGCTAATTAGCTTATTGTGAGAATATTGCAATTGTATGACAAAAGTGAAAAATGTAAATTTCCAATTTCAGCCAAACATGCTCTAAAAGCGCCAATTGAGCTAATTAGCTTATTGTGAGAATACTACAAACGTCTGACAAAACTGAAAAATGTACTTTTCCAATTTCAACCAAACATGCTAGAAATGCTCCAATTGAGCTAATTAGCTTATTGTGAGAATATTGCAATTGTCTGACAAAAGTGAAAAATGTAAATTTCCAATTTTAACCAAACATGCTAGAAATGCTCCAATTGAGCTAATTAGCTTATTGTGAGAATATTACAAACGTCTGACAAAACTGAAAAATGTAAATTTCCAATTTCAACCAAACATGCTAGAAATGCTCCAATTGAGCTAATTAGCTTATTGTGAGAATATTGCAATAGTCTGACAAAAGTGAAAAATGTAAATTGCCAATTTCAACCAAACATGCTAGAAATGCTCCAATTGAGCTAATTAGCTTATTGTGAGAATATTACAAATGTCTGACAAAACTGAAAAATGTAAAATTCCAATTTCAACCAAACATGCTAGAAATGCTCCAATTGAGCTAATTAGCTTATTGTGAGATAATTGCAATTGTCTGACAAAAGTGAAAAATGTAAATTTCCAATTTCAACCAAACATGCTAGAAATGCTCCAATTGAGCTAAGTAGCTTATTGTGAGAATATTACAAACGTCTGACAAAACTGAAAAATGTAAATTTCCAATTTCAACCAAACATGCTAGATATGCTCCAATTGAGCTAATTAGCTTATTGTGAGAATATTACAAACGTCTGACAAAACTGAAAAATGTAAATTTCCAATTTCAACCAAACATGCTAGAAATGCTCAAATTGCGCAAATAAGCCTTCTGTAAGAATTTTACAAACGTCTGACAAAACTGAAAAATGTAAATTTCTAATTTCAACCAAACATGCTAGAAATGCTCCAATTGAGCTAATTAGCTTATTGTGAGAATATTGCAATTGTCTGACAAAAGTGAAAAATGTAAATTTTCACTTTCAACAAACATGGTAGAAATGCTCCAATTGAGCTAATTAGCTTGTTGAGAGAATTTTGCAATTGTTTGACAAATGTGAAAAATGTAAATTTCCAATTTCAACCAAACATGCTAGAAATGCTCCAATTGAGCTAATTAGCTTATTGTGAGAATATTACAAACGTCTGACAAAACTGAAAAATGTAAATTTCCATTTTCAACCAAACATGCTAGAAATGCTCCAATTGAGCTAATTAGCTTATTGTGAGAATATTGCAATTGTCTGACAAAAGTGGAAAATGTAAATTTCCAATTTTAACCAAACATGCTAGAAATGCTCCAATTGAGCTAATTAGCTTATTGTGAGAATATTACAAACGTCTGACAAAACTGAAAAATTTAAATTTCCATTTTCAACCAAACATGCTAGATATGCCCCAATTGATCTAATTAGCTTATTGTGAGAATATTTCAAACGTCTGACAAAACTGAAAAATGTAATTCTCCAATTTCAACCAAACATGCTAGAAATGGTCCAATTAAGCTAATTAGCTTATTGTGAGAATATTACAAACGTCTGACAAAACTGAAAAATGTAAATTTCCAATTTCAACCAAACATGCTAGAAATGCTCCAATTGAGCTAATTAGCTTATTGTGAGAATATTACAAACGTCTGACAAAACTGAAAAAGGTAATTTTCCAATTTCAACCAAACATGCTAGAAATGCTCCAATTGAGCTAATTAGCTTATTGTGAGAATATTACAAACGTCTGACAAAACTGAAAAATGTAAATTTTCAATTTCAACCAAACATGCTAGAAATGCTCCAATTGAGCTAATTAGCTTATTGTGAGAATATTGCAATTGTCTGACAAAAGTGAAAAATGTAAATTTCCAATTTCAACCAAACATGCTCGAAATTGTCCAATTGAGCTAAGTAGCTTATTGTGAGAATATTACAAACGTCTGACAAAACTGAAAAATGTAAATTTTCAATTTCAACCAAACATGCTAGAAATGCTCCAATTGAGCTAATTAGCTTATTGTGAGAATATTGCAATTGTCTGACAAAAGTGAAAAATGTAAATTTCCAATTTCAACCAAACATGCTCGAAATTGTCCAATTGAGCTAAGTAGCTTATTGTGAGAATATTACAAACGTCTGACAAAACTGAAAAATGTAAATTTCCAAGTTCAACCAAACATGCTAGAAATTCTCCAATTGAGCTAATTAGCTTATTGTGAGAATATTACAAACGTCTGACAAAACTGAAAAATGTAAAATTCCAATTTCAACCAAACATGCTAGAAATGCTCAAACTGCGCAAATAAGCCTTCTGTAAGAATTTTACAAACGTCTGACAAAACTGAAAAATGTAAATTTCTAATTTCAACCAAACATGCTAGAAATGCTCCAATTGAGCTAATTAGCTTATTGTGAGAATATTGCAATTGTCTGACAAAAGTGAAAAATGTAAATTTTCACTTTCAACCAAACGTGGTAGAAATGCTCCAATTGAGCTAATTAGCTTGTTGAGAGAATTTTGCAATTGTTTGACAAAAGTGAAACATGTAAATTTCCAATTTCAACCAAACATGCTAGAAATGCTCCAATTGAGCTAATTAGCTTATTGTGAGAATATTACAAATGTCTGACAAAACTGAAAAATGTAATTTTCCAATTTCAACCAAACATGCTAGAAATGCTCCAATTGAGCTAATTAGCTTATTGTGAGAATATTGCAATTGTCTGACAAAAGTGAAAAATGTAAATTTCTAATTTCAACCAAACATGCTAGAAATGATCCAATTGAGCTAATTAGCTTATTGAGAGAATATTGCAATTGTCTGACAAAAGTGAAAAATGTAAATTTCCAATTTTAACCAAACATGCTAGAAATGCTCCAATTGAGCTAATTAGCTTATTGTGAGAATATTACAAACGTCTGACAAAACTGAAAAATGTAAATTTCCAATTTCAACCAAACATGCTAGAAATGCTCCAATTGAGCTAATTAGTTTATTGTGAGAATATTACAAACGTCTGACAAAACTGAAAAATGTAAATTTCCAATTTCAACCAAACATGCTAGAAATGCTCAAACTGCGCAAATAAGCCTTCTGTAAGAATTTTACAAACGTCTGACAAAACTGAAAAATGTAAATTTCTAATTTCAACCAAACATGCTAGAAATGCTCCAATTGAGCTAATTAGCTTATTGTGAGAATATTACAAACGTCTGACAAAACTGAAAAATGTAAATTTCCAATTTCAACCAAACATGCTAGAAATGCTCCAATTGAACTAAATAGCTTATTGAGAGAATATTACAATTGTCTGACAAAAGTGAAAATGTAAATTTCCAATTTCAACCAAACATGCTAGAAATGCTCCAATTGAGCTAATTAGCTTATTGTGAGAATATTACAAACGTCTGACAAAACTGAAAAATGTAAATTTTCAATTTCAACCAAACATGCTAGAAATGCTCCAATTGAGCTAATTAGCTTATTGTGAGAATATTGCAATTGTCTGACAAAAGTGAAAAATGTAAATTTCCAAGTTCAACCAAACATGCTCGAAATTGTCCAATTGAGCTAAGTAGCTTATTGTGAGAATATTACAAACGTCTGACAAAACTGAAAAATGTAAATTTCCAAGTTCAACCAAACATGCTAGAAATTCTCCAATTGAGCTAATTAGCTTATTGTGAGAATATTACAAACGTCTGACAAAACTGAAAAATGTAAAATTCCAATTTCAACCAAACATGCTAGAAATGCTCAAACTGCGCAAATAAGCCTTCTGTAAGAATTTTACAAACGTCTGACAAAACTGAAAAATGTAAATTTCTAATTTCAACCAAACATGCTAGAAATGCTCCAATTGAGCTAATTAGCTTATTGTGAGAATATTGCAATTGTCTGACAAAAGTGAAAAATGTAAATTTTCACTTTCAACCAAACGTGGTAGAAATGCTCCAATTGAGCTAATTAGCTTGTTGAGAGAATTTTGCAATTGTTTGACAAAAGTGAAAAATGTAAATTTCCACTTTCAACCAAACATGCTAGAAATGCTCCAATTGAGCTAATTAGCTTATTGTGAGAATATTACAAATGTCTGACAAAACTGAAAAATGTAATTTTCCAATTTCAACCAAACATGCTAGAAATGCTCCAATTGAGCTAATTAGCTTATTGTGAGAATATTGCAATTGTCTGACAAAAGTGAAAAATGTAAATTTCTAATTTCAACCAAACATGCTAGAAATGATCCAATTGAGCTAATTAGCTTATTGAGAGAATATTGCAATTGTCTGACAAAAGTGAAAAATGTAAATTTCCAATTTTAACCAAACATGCTAGAAATGCTCCAATTGAGCTAATTAGCTTATTGTGAGAATATTACAAACGTCTGACAAAACTGAAAAATGTAAATTTCCAATTTCAACCAAACATGCTAGAAATGCTCCAATTGAGCTAATTAGCTTATTGTGAGAATATTACAAACGTCTGACAAAACTGAAAAATGTAAATTTCCAATTTCAACCAAACATGCTAGAAATGCTCCAATTGAGCTAATTAGCTTATTGTGAGAATATTACAAACGTCTGACAAAACTGAAAAATGTAAATTTCCAATTTCAACCAAACATGCTAGAAATGCTCCAATTGAGCTAAATAGCTTATTGAGAGAATATTACAATTGTCTGACAAAAGTGAAA
Source organism: Watersipora subatra (assembly GCF_963576615.1). Classification (NCBI taxonomy): domain Eukaryota; kingdom Metazoa; phylum Bryozoa; class Gymnolaemata; order Cheilostomatida; family Watersiporidae; genus Watersipora; species Watersipora subatra. The sequence continues at coordinate 746,453 of NW_027045297.1, forward strand.
ATGTAAATTTCCAATTTCAACCAAACACGCTAGAAATGCTCCAATTGAGCTAATTAGCTTATTGTGAGAATATTACAAACGTCTGACAACACTGAAAAATGTAAATTTCTAATTTCAACCAAACATGCTAGAAATGCTCCAATTGAGCTAATTAGCTTATTGTGAGAATATTACAAACGTCTGACAAAACTGAAAAATGTAAATTTCCAATTTCAACCAAACATGCTAGAAATGCTCCAATTGAGCTAAATAGCTTATTGAGAGAATATTACAATTGTCTGACAAAAGTGAAAAATGTAAATTTCTAATTTCAACCAAACATGCTCTAAAAGCGCCAATTGAGCTAATTAGCTTATTGTGAGAATACTACAAACGTCTGACAAAACTGAAAAATGTAAAATTCCAATTTCAGCCAAACATGCTAGAAATGCTCCAATTGAGCTAATTAGCTTATTGTGAGAATATTACAAACGTCTGACAAAACTGAAAAATGTAAATTTCCAATTTCAACCAAACATGCTAGAAATGCTCCAATTGAGCTAATTAGCTTATTGTGAGAATATTACAAACGTCTGACAAACATGATAAATGTAAATTTCCAATTTCAACTAAACATGCTAGAAATGATCCAATTGAGCTAATTAGCTTATTGTGAGAATATTACAAACGTCTGACAAAAGTGAAAATGTAAATTTCCAATTTCAACCAAACACGCTAGAAATGCTCCAATTGAGCTAATTAATTTATTGTGAGAATATTGCAACTGTCTGACAAAAGTGAAAAATGTAAATTTCTAATTTCAACCAAACATGCTAGAAATGATCCAATTGAGCTAATTAGCTTATTGAGAGAATATTGCAATTGTCTGACAAAAGTGAAAAATGTAAATTTCCAATTTTAACCAAACATGCTAGAAATGCTCCAATTGAGCTAATTAGCTTATTGTGAGAATATTGCAATTGTCTGACAAAAGTGAAAAATGTAAATTTCCAATTTCAACCAAACATGCTAGAAACGCTCCAATTGAGCTAATTAGCTTATTGTGAGAATATTGCAATTGTCTGACAAAAGTGAAAAATGTAAATTTCCAATTTCAACCAAACATGCTCTAAAAGCGCCAATTGAGCTAATTAGCTTATTGTGAGAATACTACAAACGTCTGACAAAACTGAAAAATGTAAAATTCCAATTTCAGCCAAACATGCTAGAAATGCTCCAATTGAGCTAATTAGCTTATTGTGAGAATATTACAAACGTCTGACAAAACTGAAAAATGTAAATTTCCAATTTCAACCAAACATGCTAGAAATGCTCCAATTGAGCTAATTAGCTTATTGTGAGAATATTACAAACGTCTGACAAACATGATAAATGTAAATTTCCAATTTCAACTAAACATGCTAGAAATGATCCAATTGAGCTAATTAGCTTATTGAGAGAATATTGCAATTGTCTGACAAAAGTGAAAAATGTAAATTTCCAATTTTAATCAAACATGCTAGAAATGCTCCAATTGAGCTAATTAGCTTATTGTGAGAATATTGCAATTGTCTGACAAAAGTGAAAAATGGAAATTTCCAATTTCAACCAAACATGCTAGAAATGCTCCAATTGAGCTAATTAGCTTATTGTGAGAATATTGCAATTGTCTGACAAAACTGAAAAATGTAAATTTCCAATTTCAACCAAACATGCTAGAAATGCTCCAATTGAGCTAATTAGTTTATTGTGAGAATATTACAAACGTCTGACAAACATGATAAATGTAAATTTCCAATTTCAACCAAACATGCTAGAAATGCTTTAATTGAGCTAATTAGCTTATTGTGAGAATATTACAAACGTCTGACAAAACTGAAAAATGTAAATTTCCAATTTCAACCAAACATGCTAGAGATGCTACAATTGAGCTAATTAGCTTATTGTGAGAATATTGCAATTGTCTGACAAAAGTGAAAAATGTAAATTTCCAATTTCAACCAAACATGCTAAAAACGCTCCAATTGAGCTAATTAGCTTATTGTGAGAATATTGCAATTGTATGACAAAAGTGAAAAATGTAAATTTCCAATTTCAGCCAAACATGCTCTAAAAGCGCCAATTGAGCTAATTAGCTTATTGTGAGAATACTACAAACGTCTGACAAAACTGAAAAATGTACTTTTCCAATTTCAACCAAACATGCTAGAAATGCTCCAATTGAGCTAATTAGCTTATTGTGAGAATATTGCAATTGTCTGACAAAAGTGAAAAATGTAAATTTCTAATTTCAACCAAACATGCTAGAAATGCTCCAATTGAGCTAATTAGCTTATTGTGAGAATATTGCAATTGTCTGACAAAAGTGAAAAATGTAAATTTCTAATTTCAACCAAACATGCTAGAAATGATCCAATTGAGCTAATTAGCTTATTGAGAGAATATTGCAATTGTCTGACAAAAGTGAAAAATGTAAATTTCCAATTTTAATCAAACATGCTAGAAATGCTCCAATTGAGCTAATTAGCTTATTGTGAGAATATTGCAATTGTCTGACAAAAGTGAAAAATTTAAATTTCCATTTTCAACCAAACATGCTAGATATGCCCCAATTGATCTAATTAGCTTATTGTGAGAATATTTCAAACGTCTGACAAAACTGAAAAATGTAATTCTCCAATTTCAACCAAACATGCTAGAAATGGTCCAATTAAGCTAATTAGCTTATTGTGAGAATATTACAAACCTCTGACAAAACTGAAAAATGTAAATTTCCAATTTCAACCAAACATGCTAGAAATGCTCCAATTGAGCTAATTAGCTTATTGTGAGAATATTACAAACGTCTGACAAAACTGAAAAAGGTAATTTTCCAATTTCAACCAAACATGCTAGAAATGCTCCAATTGAGCTAATTAGCTTATTGTGAGAATATTACAAACGTCTGACAAAACTGAAAAATGTAAATTTTCAATTTCAACCAAACATGCTAGAAATGCTCCAATTGAGCTAATTAGCTTATTGTGAGAATATTGCAATTGTCTGACAAAAGTGAAAAATGTAAATTTCCAATTTCAACCAAACATGCTCGAAATTGTCCAATTGAGCTAAGTAGCTTATTGTGAGAATATTACAAACGTCTGACAAAACTGAAAAATGTAAATTTCCAAGTTCAACCAAACATGCTAGAAATTCTCCAATTGAGCTAATTAGCTTATTGTGAGAATATTACAAACGTCTGACAAAACTGAAAAATGTAAAATTCCAATTTCAACCAAACATGCTAGAAATGCTCAAACTGCGCAAATAAGCCTTCTGTAAGAATTTTACAAACGTCTGACAAAACTGAAAAATGTAAATTTCTAATTTCAACCAAACATGCTAGAAATGCTCCAATTGAGCTAATTAGCTTATTGTGAGAATATTGCAATTGTCTGACAAAAGTGAAAAATGTAAATTTTCACTTTCAACCAAACGTGGTAGAAATGCTCCAATTGAGCTAATTAGCTTGTTGAGAGAATTTTGCAATTGTTTGACAAAAGTGAAAAATGTAAATTTCCAATTTCAACCAAACATGCTAGAAATGCTCCAATTGAGCTAATTAGCTTATTGTGAGAATATTACAAATGTCTGACAAAACTGAAAAATGTAATTTTCCAATTTCAACCAAACATGCTAGAAATGCTCCAATTGAGCTAATTAGCTTATTGTGAGAATATTGCAATTGTCTGACAAAAGTGAAAAATGTAAATTTCTAATTTCAACCAAACATGCTAGAAATGATCCAATTGAGCTAATTAGCTTATTGAGAGAATATTGCAATTGTCTGACAAAAGTGAAAAATGTAAATTTCCAATTTTAACCAAACATGCTAGAAATGCTCCAATTGAGCTAATTAGCTTATTGTGAGAATATTACAAACGTCTGACAAAACTGAAAAATGTAAATTTCCAATTTCAACCAAACATGCTAGAAATGCTCCAATTGAGCTAATTAGCTTATTGTGAGAATATTACAAACGTCTGACAAAACTGAAAAATGTAAATTTCCAATTTCAACCAAACATGCTAGAAATGCTCAAACTGCGCAAATAAGCCTTCTGTAAGAATTTTACAAACGTCTGACAAAACTGAAAAATGTAAATTTCTAATTTCAACCAAACATGCTAGAAATGCTCCAATTGAGCTAATTAGCTTATTGTGAGAATATTACAAACGTCTGACAAAACTGAAAAATGTAAATTTCCAATTTCAACCAAACATGCTAGAAATGCTCCAATTGAGCTAAATAGCTTATTGAGAGAATATTACAATTGTCTGACAAAAGTGAAAATGTAAATTTCCAATTTCAACCAAACATGCTAGAAATGCTCCAATTGAGCTAATTAGCTTATTGTGAGAATATTACAAACGTCAGCCAAAACTGAAAAATGTAAATTTTCAATTTCAACCAAACATGCTAGAAATTCTCCAATTGAGCTAATTAGCTTATTGTGAGAATATTACAAACGTCTGACAAAACTGAAAAATGTAAAATTCCAATTTCAACCAAACATGCTAGAAATGCTCAAACTGCGCAAATAAGCCTTCTGTAAGAATTTTACAAACGTCTGACAAAACTGAAAAATGTAAATTTCTAATTTCAACCAAACATGCTAGAAATGCTCCAATTGAGCTAATTAGCTTATTGTGAGAATATTGCAATTGTCTGACAAAAGTGAAAAATGTAAATTTTCACTTTCAACCAAACGTGGTAGAAATGCTCCAATTGAGCTAATTAGCTTGTTGAGAGAATTTTGCAATTGTTTGACAAAAGTGAAAAATGTAAATTTCCAATTTCAACCAAACATGCTAGAAATGCTCCAATTGAGCTAATTAGCTTATTGTGAGAATATTACAAATGTCTGACAAAACTGAAAAATGTAATTTTCCAATTTCAACCAAACATGCTAGAAATGCTCCAATTGAGCTAATTAGCTTATTGTGAGAATATTGCAATTGTCTGACAAAAGTGAAAAATGTAAATTTCTAATTTCAACCAAACATGCTAGAAATGATCCAATTGAGCTAATTAGCTTATTGAGAGAATATTGCAATTGTCTGACAAAAGTGAAAAATGTAAATTTCCAATTTTAACCAAACATGCTAGAAATGCTCCAATTGAGCTAATTAGCTTATTGTGAGAATATTACAAACGTCTGACAAAACTGAAAAATGTAAATTTCCAATTTCAACCAAACATGCTAGAAATGCTCCAATTGAGCTAATTAGCTTATTGTGAGAATATTACAAACGTCTGACAAAACTGAAAAATGTAAATTTCCAATTTCAACCAAACATGCTAGAAATGCTCAAACTGCGCAAATAAGCCTTCTGTAAGAATTTTACAAACGTCTGACAAAACTGAAAAATGTAAATTTCTAATTTCAACCAAACATGCTAGAAATGCTCCAATTGAGCTAATTAGCTTATTGTGAGAATATTACAAACGTCTGACAAAACTGAAAAATGTAAATTTCCAATTTCAACCAAACATGCTAGAAATGCTCCAATTGAGCTAAATAGCTTATTGAGAGAATATTACAATTGTCTGACAAAAGTGAAAATGTAAATTTCCAATTTCAACCAAACATGCTAGAAATGCTCCAATTGAGCTAATTAGCTTATTGTGAGAATATTACAAACGTCTGACAAAACTGAAAAATGTAAATTTTCAATTTCAACCAAACATGCTAGAAATGCTCCAATTGAGCTAATTAGCTTATTGTGAGAATATTGCAATTGTCTGACAAAAGTGAAAAATGTAAATTTCCAAGTTCAACCAAACATGCTCGAAATTGTCCAATTGAGCTAAGTAGCTTATTGTGAGAATATTACAAACGTCTGACAAAACTGAAAAATGTAAATTTCCAAGTTCAACCAAACATGCTAGAAATTCTCCAATTGAGCTAATTAGCTTATTGTGAGAATATTACAAACGTCTGACAAAACTGAAAAATGTAAAATTCCAATTTCAACCAAACATGCTAGAAATGCTCAAACTGCGCAAATAAGCCTTCTGTAAGAATTTTACAAACGTCTGACAAAACTGAAAAATGTAAATTTCTAATTTCAACCAAATATGCTAGAAATGCTCCAATTGAGCTAATTAGCTTATTGTGAGAATATTGCAATTGTCTGACAAAAGTGAAAAATGTAAATTTTCACTTTCAACCAAACGTGGTAGAAATGCTCCAATTGAGCTAATTAGCTTGTTGAGAGAATTTTGCAATTGTTTGACAAAAGTGAAAAATGTAAATTTCCACTTTCAACCAAACATGCTAGAAATGCTCCAATTGAGCTAATTAGCTTATTGTGAGAATATTACAAATGTCTGACAAAACTGAAAAATGTAATTTTCCAATTTCAACCAAACATGCTAGAAATGCTCCAATTGAGCTAATTAGCTTATTGTGAGAATATTGCAATTGTCTGACAAAAGTGAAAAATGTAAATTTCTAATTTCAACCAAACATGCTAGAAATGATCCAATTGAGCTAATTAGCTTATTGAGAGAATATTGCAATTGTCTGACAAAAGTGAAAAATGTAAATTTCCAATTTTAACCAAACATGCTAGAAATGCTCCAATTGAGCTAATTAGCTTATTGTGAGAATATTACAAACGTCTGACAAAACTGAAAAATGTAAATTTCCAATTTCAACCAAACATGCTAGAAATGCTCCAATTGAGCTAATTAGCTTATTGTGAGAATATTACAAACGTCTGACAAAACTGAAAAATGTAAATTTCCAATTTCAACCAAACATGCTAGAAATGCTCCAATTGAGCTAATTAGCTTATTGTGAGAATATTACAAACGTCTGACAAAACTGAAAAATGTAAATTTCCAATTTCAACCAAACATGCTAGAAATGCTCCAATTGAGCTAAATAGCTTATTGAGAGAATATTACAATTGTCTGACAAAAGTGAAAATGTAAATTTCCAATTTCAACCAAACACGCTAGAAATGCTCCAATTGAGCTAATTAGCTTATTGTGAGAATATTACAAACGTCTGACAACACTGAAAAATGTAAATTTCCAATTTCAACCAAACATGCTAGAAATGCTCCAATTGAGCTAATTAATTTATTGTGAGAATATTGCAACTGTCTGACAAAAGTGAAAAATGTAAATTTCTAATTTCAACCAAACATGCTAGAAATGATCCAATTGAGCTAATTAGCTTATTGAGAGAATATTGCAATTGTCTGACAAAAGTGAAAAATGTAAATTTCCAATTTTAACCAAACATGCTAGAAATGCTCCAATTGAGCTAATTAGCTTATTGTGAGAATATTGCAATTGTCTGACAAAAGTGAAAAATGTAAATTTCCAATTTCAACCAAACATGCTAGAAACGCTCCAATTGAGCTAATTAGCTTATTGTGAGAATATTGCAATTGTCTGACAAAAGTGAAAAATGTAAATTTCCAATTTCAACCAAACATGCTCTAAAAGCGCCAATTGAGCTAATTAGCTTATTGTGAGAATACTACAAACGTCTGACAAAACTGAAAAATGTAAAATTCCAATTTCAGCCAAACATGCTAGAAATGCTCCAATTGAGCTAATTAGCTTATTGTGAGAATATTACAAACGTCTGACAAAACTGAAAAATGTAAATTTCCAATTTCAACCAAACATGCTAGAAATGCTCCAATTGAGCTAATTAGCTTATTGTGAGAATATTACAAACGTCTGACAAACATGATAAATGTAAATTTCCAATTTCAACTAAACATGCTAGAAATGATCCAATTGAGCTAATTAGCTTATTGAGAGAATATTGCAATTGTCTGACAAAAGTGAAAAATGTAAATTTCCAATTTTAATCAAACATGCTAGAAATGCTCCAATTGAGCTAATTAGCTTATTGTGAGAATATTGCAATTGTCTGACAAAAGTGAAAAATGGAAATTTCCAATTTCAACCAAACATGCTAGAAATGCTCCAATTGAGCTAATTAGCTTATTGTGAGAATATTGCAATTGTCTGACAAAACTGAAAAATGTAAATTTCCAATTTCAACCAAACATGCTAGAAATGCTCCAATTGAGCTAATTAGTTTATTGTGAGAATATTACAAACGTCTGACAAACATGATAAATGTAAATTTCCAATTTCAACCAAACATGCTAGAAATGCTTTAATTGAGCTAATTAGCTTATTGTGAGAATATTACAAACGTCTGACAAAACTGAAAAATGTAAATTTCCAATTTCAACCAAACATGCTAGAGATGCTACAATTGAGCTAATTAGCTTATTGTGAGAATATTGCAATTGTCTGACAAAAGTGAAAAATGTAAATTTCCAATTTCAACCAAACATGCTAAAAACGCTCCAATTGAGCTAATTAGCTTATTGTGAGAATATTGCAATTGTATGACAAAAGTGAAAAATGTAAATTTCCAATTTCAGCCAAACATGCTCTAAAAGCGCCAATTGAGCTAATTAGCTTATTGTGAGAATACTACAAACGTCTGACAAAACTGAAAAATGTACTTTTCCAATTTCAACCAAACATGCTAGAAATGCTCCAATTGAGCTAATTAGCTTATTGTGAGAATATTGCAATTGTCTGACAAAAGTGAAAAATGTAAATTTCTAATTTCAACCAAACATGCTAGAAATGATCCAATTGAGCTAATTAGCTTATTGAGAGAATATTGCAATTGTCTGACAAAAGTGAAAAATGTAAATTTCCAATTTTAATCAAACATGCTAGAAATGCTCCAATTGAGCTAATTAGCTTATTGTGAGAATATTGCAATTGTCTGACAAAAGTGAAAAATGTAAATTTCCAATTTCAACCAAACATGCTAGAAATGCTCCAATTGAGCTAAGTAGCTTATTGTGAGAATATTACAAACGTCTGACAAAACTGAAAAATGTAAATTTCCAATTTCAACCAAACATGCTAGATATGCTCCAATTGAGCTAATTAGCTTATTGTGAGAATATTACAAACGTCTGACAAAACTGAAAAATGTAAATTTCCAATTTCAACCAAACATGCTAGAAATGCTCAAATTGCGCAAATAAGCCTTCTGTAAGAATTTTACAAACGTCTGACAAAACTGAAAAATGTAAATTTCTAATTTCAACCAAACATGCTAGAAATGCTCCAATTGAGCTAATTAGCTTATTGTGAGAATATTGCAATTGTCTGACAAAAGTGAAAAATGTAAATTTTCACTTTCAACCAAACATGGTAGAAATGCTCCAATTGAGCTAATTAGCTTGTTGAGAGAATTTTGCAATTGTTTGACAAAAGTGAAAAATGTAAATTTCCAATTTCAACCAAACATGCTAGAAATGCTCCAATTGAGCTAATTAGCTTATTGTGAGAATATTACAAACGTCTGACAAAACTGAAAAATGTAAATTTCCATTTTCAACCAAACATGCTAGAAATGCTCCAATTGAGCTAATTAGCTTATTGTGAGAATATTGCAATTGTCTGACAAAAGTGGAAAATGTAAATTTCTAATTTCAACCAAACATGCTAGAAATGATCCAATTGAGCTAATTAGCTTATTAAGAGAATATTGCAATTGTCTGACAAAAGAGAAAAATGTAAATTTCCAATTTTAACCAAACATGCTAGAAATGCTCCAATTGAGCTAATTAGCTTATTGTGAGAATATTACAAACGTCTGACAAAACTGAAAAATTTAAATTTCCATTTTCAACCAAACATGCTAGATATGCTCCAATTGAGCTAATTAGCTTATTGTGAGAATATTTCAAACGTCTGACAAAACTGAAAAATGTAATTCTCCAATTTCAACCAAACATGCTAGAAATGGTCCAATTAAGCTAATTAGCTTATTGTGAGAATATTACAAACGTCTGACAAAACTGAAAAATGTAAATTTCCAATTTCAACCAAACATGCTAGAAATGCTCCAATTGAGCTAATTAGCTTATTGTGAGAATATTACAAACGTCTGACAAAACTGAAAAAGGTAATTTTCCAATTTCAACCAAACATGCTAGAAATGCTCCAATTGAGCTAATTAGCTTATTGTGAGAATATTACAAACGTCTGACAAAACTGAAAAATGTAAATTTTCAATTTCAACCAAACATGCTAGAAATGCTCCAATTGAGCTAATTAGCTTATTGTGCGAATATTGCAATTGTCTGACAAAAGTGAAAAATGTAAATTTCCAAGTTCAACCAAACATGCTCGAAATTGTCCAATTGAGCTAAGTAGCTTATTGTGAGAATATTACAAACGTCTGACAAAACTGAAAAATGTAAATTTCCAAGTTCAACCAAACATGCTAGAAATTCTCCAATTGAGCTAATTAGCTTATTGTGAGAATATTACAAACGTCTGACAAAACTGAAAAATGTAAAAATCCAATTTCAACCAAACATGCTAGAAATGCTCAAACTGCGCAAATAAGCCTTCTGTAAGAATTTTACAAACGTCTGACAAAACTGAAAAATGTAAATTTCTAATTTCAACCAAACATGCTAGAAATGCTCCAATTGAGCTAATTAGCTTATTGTGAGAATATTGCAATTGTCTGACAAAAGTGAAAAATGTAAATTTTCACTTTCAACCAAACGTGGTAGAAATGCTCCAATTGAGCTAATTAGCTTGTTGAGAGAATTTTGCAATTGTTTGACGAAAGTGAAAAATGTAAATTTCCAATTTCAACCAAACATGCTAGAAATGCTCCAATTGAGCTAATTTGCTTATTGTGAGAATATTACAAATGTCTGACAAAACTGAAAAATGTAAATTTCTAATTTCAACCAAACATGCTAGAAATGCTCCAATTGAGCTAATTAGCTTATTGTGAGAATATTACAAACGTCTGACAAAACTGAAAAATGTAAATTTCCAATTTCAACCAAACATGCTAGAAATGCTCCAATTGAGCTAAATAGCTTATTGAGAGAATATTACAATTGTCTGACAAAAGTGAAAATGTAAATTTCCAATTTCAACCAAACACGCTAGAAATGCTCCAATTGAGCTAATTAGCTTATTGTGAGAATATTACAAACGTCTGACAACACTGAAAAATGTAAATTTCCAATTTCAACCAAACATGCTAGAAATGCTCCAATTGAGCTAATTAATTTATTGTGAGAATATTGCAACTGTCTGACAAAAGTGAAAAATGTAAATTTCTAATTTCAACCAAACATGCTAGAAATGATCCAATTGAGCTAATTAGCTTATTGAGAGAATATTGCAATTGTCTGACAAAAGTGAAAAATGTAAATTTCCAATTTTAACCAAACATGCTAGAAATGCTCCAATTGAGCTAATTAGCTTATTGTGAGAATATTGCAATTGTCTGACAAAAGTGAAAAATGTAAATTTCCAATTTCAATCAAACATGCTAGAAACGCTCCAATTGAGCTAATTAGCTTATTGTGAGAATATTGCAATTGTCTGACAAAAGTGAAAAATGTAAATTTCCAATTTCAACCAAACATGCTCTAAAAGCGCCAATTGAGCTAATTAGCTTATTGTGAGAATACTACAAACGTCTGACAAAACTGAAAAATGTAAAATTCCAATTTCAGCCAAACATGCTAGAAATGCTCCAATTGAGCTAATTAGCTTATTGTGAGAATATTACAAACGTCTGACAAAACTGAAAAATGTAAATTTCCAATTTCAACCAAACATGCTAGAAATGCTCCAATTGAGCTAATTAGCTTATTGTGAGAATATTACAAACGTCTGACAAACATGATAAATGTAAATTTCCAATTTCAACTAAACATGCTAGAAATGATCCAATTGAGCTAATTAGCTTATTGAGAGAATATTGCAATTGTCTGACAAAAGTGAAAAATGTAAATTTCCAATTTTAATCAAACATGCTAGAAATGCTCCAATTGAGCTAATTAGCTTATTGTGAGAATATTGCAATTGTCTGACAAAAGTGAAAAATGGAAATTTCCAATTTCAACCAAACATGCTAGAAATGCTCCAATTGAGCTAATTAGCTTATTGTGAGAATATTGCAATTGTCTGACAAAACTGAAAAATGTAAATTTCCAATTTCAACCAAACATGCTAGAAATGCTCCAATTGAGCTAATTAGTTTATTGTGAGAATATTACAAACGTCTGACAAACATGATAAATGTAAATTTCCAATTTCAACCAAACATGCTAGAAATGCTTTAATTGAGCTAATTAGCTTATTGTGAGAATATTACAAACGTCTGACAAAACTGAAAAATGTAAATTTCCAATTTCAACCAAACATGCTAGAGATGCTACAATTGAGCTAATTAGCTTATTGTGAGAATATTGCAATTGTCTGACAAAAGTGAAAAATGTAAATTTCCAATTTCAACCAAACATGCTAAAAACGCTCCAATTGAGCTAATTAGCTTATTGTGAGAATATTGCAATTGTATGACAAAAGTGAAAAATGTAAATTTCCAATTTCAACCAAACATGCTCTAAAAGCGCCAATTGAGCTAATTAGCTTATTGTGAGAATACTACAAACGTCTGACAAAAGTGAAAAATGTAAATTTTCAATTTCAACCAAACATGCTCTAAAAGCGCCAATTGAGCTAATTAGCTTATTGTGAGAATACTACAAACGTCTGACAAAACTGAAAAATGTAAAATTCCAATTTCAGCCAAACATGCTAGAAATGCTCCAATTGAGCTAATTAGCTTATTGTGAGAATATTACAGACGTCTGACAAAACTGAAAAATGTAATTTTCCAATTTCAACCAAACATGCTAGAAATGCTCCAATTGAGCTAATTAGCTTATTGTGAGAATATTGCAATTGTCTGACAAAAGTGAAAAATGTAAATTTCTAATTTCAACCAAACATGCTAGAAATGATCCAATTGAGCTAATTAGCTTATTGAGAGAATATTGCAATTGTCTGACAAAAGTGAAAAATGTAAATTTCCAATTTTAATCAAACATGCTAGAAATGCTCCAATTGAGCTAATTAGCTTATTGTGAGAATATTGCAATTGTCTGACAAAAGTGAAAAATGTAAATTTTCACTTTCAACCAAACATTGTAGAAATGCTCCAATTGAGCTAATTAGCTTGTTGAGAGAATATTGCAATTGTTTGACAAAAGTGAAAAATGTAAGTTTCCAATTTCAACCAAACATGCTAGAAATGCTCCAATTGAGCTAATTAGCTTATTGTGAGAATATTACAAACGTCTAACAAAACTGAAAAATGTAATTTTCCAATTTCAACCAAACATGCTAGAAATGCTCCAATTGAGCTAATTAGCTTATTGTGAGAATATTGCAATTGTCTGACAAAAGTGAAAAATGTAAATTTCTAATTTCAACCAAACATGCTAGAAATGATCCAATTGAGCTAATTAGCTTATTGAGAGAATATTGCAATTGTCTGACAAAAGTGAAAAATGTAAATTTCCAATTTTAATCAAACATGCTAGAAATGCTCCAATTGAGCTAATTAGCTTGTTGAGAGAATATTGCAATTGTTTGACAAAAGTGAAAAATGTAAGTTTCCAATTTCAACCAAACATGCTGGAAATGCTCCAATTGAGCTAATTAGCTTATTGTGAGAATATTACAAACGTCTAACAAAAGTGAAAAATGTGAATTTCCAATTTCAACCAAACATGCTAGAAATGCTCCAATTGAGCTAATTAGCTTATTGTGAGAATATTGCAATTGTCTGACAAAAGTGAAAAATGTAAATTTCTAATTTCAACCAAACATGCTAGAAATGCTCCAATTGAGCTAATTAGCTTATTGTGAGAATATTGCAATTGTCTGACAAAAGTGAAAAATGTAAATTTTCACTTTCAACCAAACATGGTAGAAATGCTCCAATTGAGCTAATTAGCTTGTTGAGAGAATTTTGCAATTGTTTGACAAAAGTGAAAAATGTAAATTTCCAATTTCAACCAAACATGCTAGAAATGCTTCAATTGAGCTAATTAGCTTATTGTGAGAATATTACAAACGTCTGACAAAAGTGAAAAATGTAAATTTCCAATTTCAACCAAACATGCTAGAAATGCTCCAATTGAGCTAATTAGCTTATTGTGAGAATACTACAAATGTCTGACAAAAGTGAAAAATGTAAATTTCCAATTTCAACCAAACATGCTAGAAATGCTCCAATTGAGCTAATTAGCTTATTGTGAGAATATTGCAATTGTCTGACAAAAGTGAAAAATGTAAATTTCCAATTTCAACCAAACATGCTAGAAATGCTCCAATTGAGCTAATTAGCTTATTGTGAGAATATTGCAATTGTCTGACAAAACTGAAAATTGTAAATTTCCAATTTCAACCAAACATGCTAGAAATGCTCCAATTGAGCTAATTAGCTTATTGTGAGAAAATTACAAACGTCTGACAAAACTGAAAAATGTAAAATTCCAATTTCAGCCAAACATGCTAGAAATGCTCCAATTGAGCTAATTAGCTTATTGTGAGAATATTACAAACGTCTGACAAAACTGAAAAATGTAAATTTCCAATTTCAACCAAACATGCTACAAATGCTCCAATTGAGCTAAATAGCTTATTGTGAGAATATTACAAATGTCTGACAAAACTGAAAAATGTAAAATTCCAATTTCAACCAAACATGCTAGAAATGCTCCAATTGAGCTAATTAGCTTATTGTGAGAATATTGCAATTGTCTGACAAAAGTGAAAAATGTAAATTTTCACTTTCAACCAAACATGGTAGAAATGCTCCAATTGAGCTAATTAGCTTGTTGAGAGAATATTGCAATTGTTTGACAAAAGTGAAAAATGTAAGTTTCCAATTTCAACCAAACATGCTAGAAATGCTCCAATTGAGCTAATTAGCTTATTGTGAGAATATTACAAACGTCTAACAAAAGTGAAAAATGTGAATTTCCAATTTCAACCAAACATGCTAGAAATGCTCCAATTGAGCTAATTAGCTTATTGTGAGAATATTGCAATTGTCTGACAAAAGTGAAAAATGTAAATTTTCACTTTCAACCAAACATGGTAGAAATGCTCCAATTGAGCTAATTAGCTTGTTGAGAGAATTTTGCAATTGTTTGACAAAAGTGAAAAATGTAAATTTCCAATTTCAACCAAACATGCTAGAAATGCTCCAATTGAGCTAATTAGCTTATTGTGAGAATATTACAAACGTCTGACAAAACTGAAAAATGTAAATTTCCAATTTCAACCAAACATGCTAGAAATGCTCAAATTGCGCAAATAAGCCTTCTGTAAGAATTTTACAAACGTCTGACAAAACTGAAAAATGTAAATTTCCAATTTCAACCAAACATGCTAGAAATGCTCCAATTGAGCTAATTAGCTTATTGTGAGAATATTACAAACGTCTGACAAAACTGAAAAATGTAATTTTCCAATTTCAACCAAACATGCTAGAAATGCTCCAATTGAGCTAATTAGCTTATTGTGAGAATATTACAAACGTCTGACAAAACTGAAAAATGTAATTTTCCAATTTCAACCAAACATGCTAGAAATGATCCAATTGAGCTAATTAGCTTATTGAGAGAATATTGCAATTGTCTGACAAAAGTGAAAAATGTAAATTTCCAATTTTAATCAAACATGCTAGAAATGCTCCAATTGAGCTAATTAGCTTATTGTGAGAATATTGCAATTGTCTGACAAAAGTGAAAAATGGAAATTTCCAATTTCAACCAAACATGCTAGAAATGCTCCAATTGAGCTAATTAGCTTATTGTGAGAATATTGCAATTGTCTGACAAAACTGAAAAATGTAAATTTCCAATTTCAACCAAACATGCTAGAAATGCTCCAATTGAGCTAATTAGTTTATTGTGAGAATATTACAAACGTCTGACAAACATGATAAATGTAAATTTCCAATTTCAACCAAACATGCTAGAAATGCTTTAATTGAGCTAATTAGCTTATTGTGAGAATATTACAAACGTCTGACAAAACTGAAAAATGTAAATTTCCAATTTCAACCAAACATGCTAGAGATGCTACAATTGAGCTAATTAGCTTATTGTGAGAATATTGCAATTGTCTGACAAAAGTGAAAAATGTAAATTTCCAATTTCAACCAAACATGCTAAAAACGCTCCAATTGAGCTAATTAGCTTATTGTGAGAATATTGCAATTGTATGACAAAAGTGAAAAATGTAAATTTCCAATTTCAACCAAACATGCTCTAAAAGCGCCAATTGAGCTAATTAGCTTATTGTGGGAATACTACAAACGTCTGACAAAAGTGAAAAATGTAAATTTTCAATTTCAACCAAACATGCTCTAAAAGCGCCAATTGAGCTAATTAGCTTATTGTGAGAATACTACAAACGTCTGACAAAACTGAAAAATGTAAAATTATAATTTCAGCCAAACATGCTAGAAATGCTCCAATTGAGCTAATTAGCTTATTGTGAGAATATTACAGACGTCTGACAAAACTGAAAAATGTAATTTTCCAATTTCAACCAAACATGCTAGAAATGCTCCAATTGAGCTAATTAGCTTATTGTGAGAATATTGCAATTGTCTGACAAAAGTGAAAAATGTAAATTTCTAATTTCAACCAAACATGCTAGAAATGATCCAATTGAGCTAATTAGCTTATTGAGAGAATATTGCAATTGTCTGACAAAAGTGAAAAATGTAAATTTCCAATTTTAATCAAACATGCTAGAAATGCTCCAATTGAGCTAATTAGCTTATTGTGAGAATATTGCAATTGTCTGACAAAAGTAAAAATGGAAATTTCCAATTTCAACCAAACATGCTAGAAATGCTCCAATTGAGCTAATTAGCTTATTGTGAGAATATTGCAATTGTCTGACAAAACTGAAAATTGTAAAATTCCAATTTCAGCCAAACATGCTAGAAATGCTCCAATTGAGCTAATTAGCTTATTGTGAGAATATTACAAATGTCTGACAAAACTGAAAAAAGTAAATTTCCAATTTCAACCAAACATGCTACAAATGCTCCAATTGAGCTAAATAGCTTATTGTGAGAATATTACAAATGTCTGACAAAACTGAAAAATGTAAAATTCCAATTTCAACCAAACATGCTAGAAATGCTCCAATTGAGCTAATTAGCTTATTGTGAGAATATTGCAATTGTCTGACAAAAGTGAAAAATGTAAATTTTCACTTTCAACCAAACATGGTAGAAATGCTCCAATTGAGCTAATTAGCTTGTTGAGAGAATATTGCAATTGTTTGACAAAAGTGAAAAATGTAAGTTTCCAATTTCAACCAAACATGCTAGAAATGCTCCAATTGAGCTAATTAGCTTATTGTGAGAATATTACAAACGTCTAACAAAACTGAAAAATGTAATTTTCCAATTTCAACCAAACATGCTAGAAATGCTCCAATTGAGCTAATTAGCTTATTGTGAGAATATTGCAATTGTCTGACAAAAGTGAAAAATGTAAATTTCTAATTTCAACCAAACATGCTAGAAATGATCCAATTGAGCTAATTAGCTTATTGAGAGAATATTGCAATTGTCTGACAAAAGTGAAAAATGTAAATTTCCAATTTTAATCAAACATGCTAGAAATGCTCCAATTGAGCTAATTAGCTTGTTGAGAGAATATTGCAATTGTTTGACAAAAGTGAAAAATGTAAGTTTCCAATTTCAACCAAACATGCTGGAAATGCTCCAATTGAGCTAATTAGCTTATTGTGAGAATATTACAAACGTCTAACAAAAGTGAAAAATGTGAATTTCCAATTTCAACCAAACATGCTAGAAATGCTCCAATTGAGCTAATTAGCTTATTGTGAGAATATTGCAATTGTCTGACAAAAGTGAAAAATGTAAATTTCTAATTTCAACCAAACATGCTAGAAATGCTCCAATTGAGCTAATTAGCTTATTGTGAGAATATTGCAATTGTCTGACAAAAGTGAAAAATGTAAATTTTTACTTTCAACCAAACATGGTAGAAATGCTCCAATTGAGCTAATTAGCTTGTTGAGAGAATTTTGCAATTGTTTGACAAAAGTGAAAAATGTAAATTTCCAATTTCAACCAAACATGCTAGAAATGCTTCAATTGAGCTAATTAGCTTATTGTGAGAATATTACAAACGTCTGACAAAAGTGAAAAATGTAAATTTCCAATTTCAACCAAACATGCTAGAAATGCTCCAATTGAGCTAATTAGCTTATTGTGAGAATACTACAAATGTCTGACAAAAGTGAAAAATGTAAATTTCCAATTTCAACCAAACATGCTAGAAATGCTCCAATTGAGCTAATTAGCTTATTGTGAGAATATTGCAATTGTCTGACAAAAGTGAAAAATGTAAATTTCCAATTTCAACCAAACATGCTAGAAATGCTCCAATTGAGCTAATTAGCTTATTGTGAGAATATTGCAATTGTCTGACAAAACTGAAAATTGTAAATTTCCAATTTCAACCAAACATGCTAGAAATGCTCCAATTGAGCTAATTAGCTTATTGTGAGAAAATTACAAACGTCTGACAAAACTGAAAAATGTAAAATTCCAATTTCAGCCAAACATGCTAGAAATGCTCCAATTGAGCTAATTAGCTTATTGTGAGAATATTACAAACGTCTGACAAAACTGAAAAATGTAAATTTCCAATTTCAACCAAACATGCTACAAATGCTCCAATTGAGCTAAATAGCTTATTGTGAGAATATTACAAATGTCTGACAAAACTGAAAAATGTAAAATTCCAATTTCAACCAAACATGCTAGAAATGCTCCAATTGAGCTAATTAGCTTATTGTGAGAATATTGCAATTGTCTGACAAAAGTGAAAAATGTAAATTTTCACTTTCAACCAAACATGGTAGAAATGCTCCAATTGAGCTAATTAGCTTGTTGAGAGAATATTGCAATTGTTTGACAAAAGTGAAAAATGTAAGTTTCCAATTTCAACCAAACATGCTAGAAATGCTCCAATTGAGCTAATTAGCTTATTGTGAGAATATTACAAACGTCTAACAAAAGTGAAAAATGTGAATTTCCAATTTCAACCAAACATGCTAGAAATGCTCCAATTGAGCTAATTAGCTTATTGTGAGAATATTGCAATTGTCTGACAAAAGTGAAAAATGTAAATTTTCACTTTCAACCAAACATGGTAGAAATGCTCCAATTGAGCTAATTAGCTTGTTGAGAGAATTTTGCAATTGTTTGACAAAAGTGAAAAATGTAAATTTCCAATTTCAACCAAACATGCTAGAAATGCTCCAATTGAGCTAATTAGCTTATTGTGAGAATATTACAAACGTCTGACAAAACTGAAAAATGTAAATTTCCAATTTCAACCAAACATGCTAGAAATGCTCAAATTGCGCAAATAAGCCTTCTGTAAGAATTTTACAATCGTCTGACAAAACTGAAAAATGTAAATTTCCAATTTCAACCAAACATGCTAGAAATGCTCCAATTGAGCTAATTAGCTTATTGTGAGAATATTACAAACGTCTGACAAAACTGAAAAATGTAATTTTCCAATTTCAACCAAACATGCTAGAAATGCTCCAATTGAGCTAATTAGCTTATTGTGAGAATATTACAAACGTCTGACAAAAGTGAAAAATGTAAATTTCCAATTTCAACCAAACATGCTAGAAATGCTCCAATTGAGCTAATTAGCTTATTGTGAGAATATTGCAATTGTCTGACAAAAGTGAAAAATGTAAATTTCCAAGTTACCAAACATGCTAGAAATTCTCCAATTGAGCTAATTAGCTTATTGTGAGAATATTACAAACGTCTGACAAAACTGAAAAATGTAAATTTCCAATTTCAACCAAACATGCTAGAAATGCTCAAACTGCGCAAATAAGCTTTCTGTAAGAATTTTACAAACGTCTGACAAAACTGAAAAATGTAAATTTCTAATTTCAACCAAACATGCTAGAAATGCTCCAATTGAGCTAATTAGCTTATTGTGAGAATATTACAAACGTCTGACAAAACTGAAAAATGTAAATTTCCAATTTCAACCAAACATGCTAGAAATGCTCAAATTGCGCAAATAAGCCTTCTGTAAGAATTTTACAAACGTCTGACAAAAGTGAAAAATGTAAATTTCCAATTTCAACCAAACATGCTAGAAATGCTCCAATTGAGCTAATTAGCTTATTGAGAGAATATTGCAATTGTCTGACAAAAGTGAAAAATGTAAATTTCCAATTTTAACCAAACATGCTAGAAATGCTCCAATTGCGCTAATTAGCTTATTGTGAGAATATTACAAACGTCTGACAAAACTGAAAAATGTAAATTTCCAATTTCAACCAAACATGCTAGAAATGCTCCAATTGAGCTAATTAGCTTATTGTGAGAATATTGCAATAGTCTGACAAAAGTGAAAAATGTAAATTTCCAATTTCAACCAAACATGCTAGAAATGCTCCAATTGAGCTAATTAGCTTATTGTGAGAATATTACAAATGTCTGGCAAAACTGAAAAATGTAAAATTCCAATTTCAACCAAACATGCTAGAAATGCTCCAATTGAGCTAATTAGCTTATTGTGAGAATATTGCAATTGTCTGACAAAAGTGAGAAATGTAAATTTCCAATTTCAACCAAACATGCTAGAAATGCTCCAATTGAGCTAAGTAGCTTATTGTGAGAATATTACAAACGTCTGACAAAACTGAAAAATGTAAATTTCCAATTTCAACCAAACATGCTAGATATGCTCCAATTGAGCTAATTAGCTTATTGTGAGAATATTACAAACGTCTGACAAAACTGAAAAATGTAAATTTCCAATTTCAACCAAACATGCTAGAAATGATCAAATTGCGCAAATAAGCCTTCTGTAAGAATTTTACAAACGTCTGACAAAACTGAAAAATGTAAATTTCTAATTTCAACCAAACATGCTAGAAATGCTCCAATTGAGCTAATTAGCTTATTGTGAGAGTATTGCAATTGTCTGACAAAAGTGAAAAATGTAAATTTTCACTTTCAACCAAACATGGTAGAAATGCTCCAATTGAGCTAATTAGCTTGTTGAGAGAATTTTGCAATTGTTTGACAAAAGTGAAAAATGTAAATTTCCAATTTCAACCAAACATGCTAGAAATGCTCCAATTGAGCTAATTAGCTTATTGTGAGAATATTACAAACGTCTGACAAAACTGAAAAATGTAAATTTCCATTTTCAACCTAACATGCTAGAAATGCTCCAATTGAGCTAATTAGCTTATTGTGAGAATATTGCAATTGTCTGACAAAAGTGAAAAATGTAAATTTCTAATTTCAACCAAACATGCTAGAAATGATCCAATTGAGCTAATTAGCTTATTAAGAGAATATTGCAATTGTCTGACAAAAGAGAAAAATGTAAATTTCCAATTTTAACCAAACATGCTAGAAATGTTCCAATTGAGCTAATTAGCTTATTGTGAGAATATTACAAACGTCTGACAAAACTGAAAAATGTAAATTTCCATTTTCAACCAAACATGCTAGAAATGCTCCAATTGAGCTAATTAGCTTATTGTGAGAATATTACAAACGTCTGACAAAACTGAAAAATTTAAATTTCCATTTTCAACCAAACATGCTAGATATGCTCCAATTGAGCTAATTAGCTTATTGTGAGAATATTTCAAACGTCTGACAAAACTGAAAAATGTAATTCTCCAATTTCAACCAAACATGCTAGAAATGGTCCAATTAAGCTAATTAGCTTATTGTGAGAATATTACAAACGTCTGACAAAACTGAAAAATGTAAATTTCCAATTTCAACCAAACATGCTAGAAATGCTCCAATTGAGCCAATTAGCTTATTGTGAGAATATTACAAACGTCTGACAAAACTGAAAAAGGTAATTTTCCAATTTCAACCAAACATGCTAGAAATGCTCCAATTGAGCTAATTAGCTTATTGTGAGAATATTACAAACGTCTGACAAAACTGAAAAATGTAAATTTTCAATTTCAACCAAACATGCTAGAAATGCTCCAATTGAGCTAATCAGCTTATTGTGAGAATATTGCAATTGTCTGACAAAACTGAAAATTGTAAATTTCCAATTTCAACCAAACATGCTAGAAATGCTCCAATTGAGCTAATTAGCTTATTGTGAGAAAATTACAAACGTCTGACAAAACTGAAAAATGTAAAATTCCAATTTCAGCCAAACATGCTAGAAATGCTCCAATTGAGCTAATTAGCTTATTGTGAGAATATTACAAACGTCTGACAAAACTGAAAAATGTAAATTTCCAATTTCAACCAAACATGCTACAAATGCTCCAATTGAGCTAAATAGCTTATTGTGAGAATATTACAAATGTCTGACAAAACTGAAAAATGTAAAATTCCAATTTCAACCAAACATGCTAGAAATGCTCCAATTGAGCTAATTAGCTTATTGTGAGAATATTGCAATTGTCTGAAAAAGTGAAAAATGTAAATTTTCACTTTCAACCAAACATGGTAGAAATGCTCCAATTGAGCTAATTAGCTTGTTGAGAGAATATTGCAATTGTTTGACAAAAGTGAAAAATGTAAGTTTCCAATTTCAACCAAACATGCTAGAAATGCTCCAATTGAGCTAATTAGCTTATTGTGAGAATATTACAAACGTCTAACAAAAGTGAAAAATGTGAATTTCCAATTTCAACCAAACATGCTAGAAATGCTCCAATTGAGCTAATTAGCTTATTGTGAAAATATTGCAATTGTCTGACAAAAGTGAAAAATGTAAATTTTCACTTTCAACCAAACATGGTAGAAATGCTCCAATTGAGCTAATTAGCTTGTTGAGAGAATTTTGCAATTGTTTGACAAAAGTGAAAAATGTAAATTTCCAATTTCAACCAAACATGCTAGAAATGCTCCAATTGAGCTAATTAGCTTATTGTGAGAATATTACAAACGTCTGACAAAACTGAAAAATGTAAATTTCCAATTTCAACCAAACATGCTAGAAATGCTCAAATTGCGCAAATAAGCCTTCTGTAAGAATTTTACAAACGTCTGACAAAACTGAAGAATGTAAATTTCCAATTTCAACCAAACATGCTAGAAATGCTCCAATTGAGCTAATTAGCTTATTGTGAGAATATTACAAACGTCTGACAAAACTGAAAAATGTAATTTTCCAATTTCAACCAAACATGCTAGAAATGCTCCAATTGAGCTAATTAGCTTATTGTGAGAATATTACAAACGTCTGACAAAAGTGAAAAATGTAAATTTCCAATTTCAACCAAACATGCTAGAAATGCTCCAATTGAGCTAATTAGCTTATTGTGAGAATATTGCAATTGTCTGACAAAAGTGAAAAATGTAAATTTCCAAGTTCAACCAAACATGCTAGAAATTCTCCAATTGAGCTAATTAGCTTATTGTGAGAATATTACAAACGTCTGACAAAACTGAAAAATGTAAATTTCCAATTTCAACCAAACATGCTAGAAATGCTCAAACTGCGCAAATAAGCTTTCTGTAAGAATTTTACAAACGTCTGACAAAACTGAAAAATGTAAATTTCTAATTTCAACCA
Organism: Watersipora subatra; assembly: GCF_963576615.1. Taxonomy (NCBI): domain Eukaryota; kingdom Metazoa; phylum Bryozoa; class Gymnolaemata; order Cheilostomatida; family Watersiporidae; genus Watersipora; species Watersipora subatra. The sequence goes on from NW_027045297.1 coordinate 769,987, forward strand.
AACATGCTAGAAATGCTCCAATTGAGCTAATTAGCTTATTGTGAGAATATTACAAACGTCTGACAAAACTGAAAAATGTAAATTTCCAATTTCAACCAAACATGCTAGAAATGCTCAAATTGCGCAAATAAGCCTTCTGTAAGAATTTTACAAACGTCTGACAAAACTGAAAAATGTAAATTTCCAATTTCAACCAAACATGCTAGAAATGCTCCAATTGATCTAATTAGCTTATTGAGAGAATATTGCAATTGTCTGACAAAAGTGAAAAATGTAAATTTCCAATTTTAACCAAACATGCTAGAAATGCTCCAATTGAGCTAATTAGCTTATTGTGAGAATATTACAAACCTCTGACAAAACTGAAAAATGTAAATTTTCAATTTCAACCAAACATGCTAGAAATGCTCCAATTGAGCTAATTAGCTTATTGTGAGAATATTGCAATAGTCTGACAAAAGTGAAAAATGTAAATTTCCAATTTCAACCAAACATGCTAGAAATGCTCCAATTGAGCTAATTAGCTTATTGTGAGAATATTACAAATGTCTGACAAAACTGAAAAATGTAAAATTCCAATTTCAACCAAACATGCTAGAAATGCTCCAATTGAGCTAAGTAGCTTATTGTGAGAATATTACAAACGTCTGACAAAACTGAAAAATGTAAATTTCCAATTTCAACCAAACATGCTAGATATGCTCCAATTGAGCTAATTAGCTTATTGTGAGAATATTACAAACGTCTGACAAAACTGAAAAATGTAAATTTCCAATTTCAACCAAACATGCTAGAAATGCTCAAATTGCGCAAATAAGCCTTCTGTAAGAATTTTACAAACGTCTGACAAAACTGAAAAATGTAAATTTCTAATTTCAACCAAACATGCTAGAAATGCTCCAATTGAGCTAATTAGCTTATTGTGAGAATATTGCAATTGTCTGACAAAAGTGAAAAATGTAAATTTTCACTTTCAACCAAACATGGTAGAAATGCTCCAATTGAGCTAATTAGCTTGTTGAGAGAATTTTGCAATTGTTTGACAAAAGTGAAAAATGTAAATTTCCAATTTCAACCAAACATGCTAGAAATGCTCCAATTGAGCTAATTAGCTTATTGTGAGAATATTACAAACGTCTGACAAAACTGAAAAATGTAAATTTCCATTTTCAACCAAACATGCTAGAAATGCTCCAATTGAGCTAATTAGCTTATTGTGAGAATATTGCAATTGTCTGACAAAAGTGAAAAATGTAAATTTCTAATTTCAACCAAACATGCTAGAAATGATCCAATTGAGCTAATTAGCTTATTAAGAGAATATTGCAATTGTCTGACAAAAGAGAAAAATGTAAATTTCCAATTTTAACCAAACATGCTAGAAATGTTCCAATTGAGCTAATTAGCTTATTGTGAGAATATTACAAACGTCTGACAACACTGAAAAATGTAAATTTCCAATTTCAACCAAACATGCTAGAAATGCTCCAATTGAGCTAATTAGCTTATTGTGAGAATATTACAAACGTCTGACAAAACTGAAAAATTTAAATTTCCATTTTCAACCAAACATGCTAGATATGCTCCAATTGAGCTAATTAGCTTATTGTGAGAATATTTCAAACGTCTGACAAAACTGAAAAATGTAATTCTCCAATTTCAACCAAACATGCTAGAAATGGTCCAATTAAGCTAATTAGCTTATTGTGAGAATATTACAAACGTCTGACAAAACTGAAAAATGTAAATTTCCAATTTCAACCAAACATGCTAGAAATGCTCCAATTGAGCTAATTAGCTTATTGTGAGAATATTACAAACGTCTGACAAAACTGAAAAAGGTAATTTTCCAATTTCAACCAAACATGCTAGAAATGCTCCAATTGAGCTAATTAGCTTATTGTGAGAATATTACAAACGTCTGACAAAACTGAAAAATGTAAATTTTCAATTTCAACCAAACATGCTAGAAATGCTCCAATTGAGCTAATTAGCTTATTGTGAGAATATTGCAATTGTCTGACAAAAGTGAAAAATGTAAATTTCCAAGTTCAACCAAACATGCTCGAAATTGTCCAATTGAGCTAATTAGCTTATTGTGAGAATATTACAAACGTCTGACAAAACTGAAAAATGTAAATTTCCAAGTTCAACCAAACATGCTAGAAATTCTCCAATTGAGCTAATTAGCTTATTGTGAGAATATTACAAACGTCTGACAAAACTGAAAAATGTAAAATTCCAATTTCAACCAAACATGCTAGAAATGCTCAAACTGCGCAAATAAGCCTTCTGTAAGAATTTTACAAACTCCTGACAAAACTGAAAAATGTAAATTTCTAATTTCAACCAAACATGCTAGAAATGCTCCAATTGAGCTAATTAGCTTATTGTGAGAATATTGCAATTGTCTGACAAAAGTGAAAAATGTAAATTTTCACTTTCAACCAAACGTGGTAGAAATGCTCCAATTGAGCTAATTAGCTTGTTGAGAGAATTTTGCAATTGTTTGACAAAAGTGAAAAATGTAAATTTCCAATTTCAACCAAACATGCTAGAAATGCTCCAATTGAGCTAATTAGCTTATTGTGAGAATATTACAAATGTCTGACAAAACTGAAAAATGTAATTTTCCAATTTCAACCAAACATGCTAGAAATGCTCCAATTGAGCTAATTAGCTTATTGTGAGAATATTGCAATTGTCTGACAAAAGTGAAAAATGTAAATTTCTAATTTCAACCAAACATGCTAGAAATGATCCAATTGAGCTAATTAGCTTATTGAGAGAATATTGCAATTGTCTGACAAAAGTGAAAAATGTAAATTTCCAATTTTAACCAAACATGCTAGAAATGCTCCAATTGAGCTAATTAGCTTATTGTGAGAATATTACAAACGTCTGACAAAACTGAAAAATGTAAATTTCCAATTTCAACCAAACATGCTAGAAATGCTCCAATTGAGCTAATTAGCTTATTGTGAGAATATTACAAACGTCTGACAAAACTGAAAAATGTAAATTTCCAATTTCAACCAAACATGCTAGAAATGCTCAAACTGCGCAAATAAGCCTTCTGTAAGAATTTTACAAACGTCTGACAAAACTGAAAAATGTAAATTTCTAATTTCAACCAAACATGCTAGAAATGCTCCAATTGAGCTAATTAGCTTATTGTGAGAATATTACAAACGTCTGACAAAACTGAAAAATGTAAATTTTCAATTTCAACCAAACATGCTAGAAATGCTCCAATTGAGCTAATTAGCTTATTGTGAGAATATTGCAATTGTCTGACAAAAGTGAAAAATGTAAATTTCCAAGTTCAACCAAACATGCTCGAAATTGTCCAATTGAGCTAATTAGCTTATTGTGAGAATATTACAAACGTCTGACAAAACTGAAAAATGTAAATTTCCAAGTTCAACCAAACATGCTAGAAATTCTCCAATTGAGCTAATTAGCTTATTGTGAGAATATTACAAACGTCTGACAAAACTGAAAAATGTAAAATTCCAATTTCAACCAAACATGCTAGAAATGTTCAAACTGCGCAAATAAGCCTTCTGTAAGAATTTTACAAACGTCTGACAGAACTGAAAAATGTAAATTTCCAATTTCAACCAAACTTGCTAGAAATGCTCCAATTGAGCTAATTAGCTTATTGTGAGAATATTGCAATTGTCTGACAAAAGTGAAAAATGTAAATTTTCACTTTCAACCAAACGTGGTAGAAATGCTCCAATTGAGCTAATTAGCTTGTTGAGAGAATTTTGCAATTGTTTGACAAAAGTGAAAAATGTAAATTTCCAATTTCAACCAAACATGCTAGAAATGCTCCAATTGAGCTAATTAGCTTATTGTGAGAATAATACAAATGTCTGACAAAACTGAAAAATGTAATTTTCCAATTTCAACCAAACATGCTAGAAATGCTCCAATTGAGCTAATTAGCTTATTGTGAGAATATTGCAATTGTCTGACAAAAGTGAAAAATGTAAATTTCTAATTTCAACCAAACACGCTAGAAATGATCCAATTGAGCTAATTAGCTTATTGAGAGAATATTGCAATTGTCTGACAAAAGTGAAAAATGTAAATTTCCAATTTTAATCAAACATGCTAGAAATGCTCCAATTGAGCTAATTAGCTTATTGTGAGAATATTACAAACGTCTGACAAAACTGAAAAATGTAAATTTCCAATTTCAACCAAACATGCTAGAAATGCTCCAATTGAGCTAATTAGCTTATTGTGAGAATATTACAAACGTCTGACAAAAGTGAAAAATGTAAATTTCCAATTTCAACCAAACATGCTAGAAATGCTCAAACTGCGCAAATAAGCCTTCTGTAAGAATTTTACAAACGTCTGACAAAACTGAAAAATGTAAATTTCTAATTTCAACCAAACATGCTAGAAATGCTCCAATTGAGCTAATTAGCTTATTGTGAGAATATTACAAACGTCTGACAAAACTGAAAAATGTAAATTTCCAATTTTAACCAAACATGCTAGAAATGCTCCAATTGAGCTAAATAGCTTATTGAGAGAATATTACAATTGTCTGACAAAAGTGAAAATGTAAATTTCCAATTTCAACCAAACACGCTAGAAATGCTCCAATTGAGCTAATTAGCTTATTGTGAGAATATTACAAACGTCTGACAACACTGAAAAATGTAAATTTCCAATTTCAACCAAACATGCTAGAAATGCTCCAATTGAGCTAATTAATTTATTGTGAGAATATTGCAACTGTCTGACAAAAGTGAAAAATGTAAATTTCTAATTTCAACCAAACATGCTAGAAATGATCCAATTGAGCTAATTAGCTTATTGAGAGAATATTGCAATTGTCTGACAAAAGTGAAAAATGTAAATTTCCAATTTTAACCAAACATGCTAGAAATGCTCCAATTGAGCTAATTAGCTTATTGTGAGAATATTGCAATTGTCTGACAAAAGTGAAAAATGTAAATTTCCAATTTCAACCAAACATGCTAGAAACGCTCCAATTGAGCTAATTAGCTTATTGTGAGAATATTGCAATTGTCTGACAAAAGTGAAAAATGTAAATTTCCAATTTCAACCAAACATGCTCTAAAAGCGCCAATTGAGCTAATTAGCTTATTGTGAGAATACTACAAACGTCTGACAAAACTGAAAAATGTAAAATTCCAATTTCAGCCAAACATGCTAGAAATGCTCCAATTGAGCTAATTAGCTTATTGTGAGAATATTACAAACGTCTGACAAAACTGAAAAATGTAAATTTCCAATTTCAACCAAACATGCTAGAAATGCTCCAATTGAGCTAATTAGTTTATTGTGAGAATATTACAAACGTCTGACAAAACTGAAAAATGTAAATTTCCAATTTCAACCAAACATGCTAGAAATGCTCCAATTGAGCTAATTAGCTTATTGTGAGAATATTACAAACGTCTGACAAACATGATAAATGTAAATTTCCAATTTCAACTAAACATGCTAGAAATGATCCAATTGAGCTAATTAGCTTATTGAGAGAATATTGCAATTGTCTGACAAAAGTGAAAAATGTAAATTTCCAATTTCAACCAAACATGCTAGAAATGCTCCAATTGAGCTAATTAGCTTATTGTGAGAATATTGCAATTGTCTGACAAAACTGAAAAATGTAAATTTCCAATTTCAACCAAACATGCTAGAAATGCTCCAATTGAGCTAATTAGTTTATTGTGAGAATATTACAAACGTCTGACAAACATGATAAATGTAAATTTCGAATTTCAACCAAACATGCTAGAAATGCTTTAATTGAGCTAATTAGCTTATTGTGAGAATATTACAAATGTCTGACAAAACTGAAAAATGTAAATTTCCAATTTCAACCAAACATGCTAGAGATGCTACAATTGAGCTAATTAGCTTATTGTGAGAATATTGCAATTGTCTGACAAAAGTGAAAAATGTAAATTTCCAATTTCAACCAAACATGCTAAAAACGCTCCAATTGAGCTAATTAGCTTATTGTGAGAATATTGCAATTGTATGACAAAAGTGAAAAATGTAAATTTCCAATTTCAACCAAACATGCTCTAAAAGCGCCAATTGAGCTAATTAGCTTATTGTGAGAATACTACAAACGTCTGACAAAAGTGAAAAATGTAAATTTTCAATTTCAACCAAACATGCTCTAAAAGCGCCAATTGAGCTAATTAGCTTATTGTGAGAATACTACAAACGTCTGACAAAACTGAAAAATGTAAAATTCCAATTTCAGCCAAACATGCTAGAAATGCTCCAATTGAGCTAATTAGCTTATTGTGAGAATATTACAGACGTCTGACAAAACTGAAAAATGTAATTTTCCAATTTCAACCAAACATGCTAGAAATGCTCCAATTGAGCTAATTAGCTTATTGAGAGAATATTGCAATTGTCTGACAAAAGTGAAAAATGTAAATTTCTAATTTCAACCAAACATGCTAGAAATGATCCAATTGAGCTAATTAGCTTATTGAGAGAATATTGCAATGGTCTGACAAAAGTGAAAAATGTAAATTTCCAATTTTAATCAAACGTGCTAGAAATGCTCCAATTGAGCTAATTAGCTTATTGTGAGAATATTGCAATTGTCTGACAAAAGTAAAAATGGAAATTTCCAATTTCAACCAAACATGCTAGAAATGCTCCAATTGAGCTAATTAGCTTATTGTGAGAATATTGCAATTGTCTGACAAAACTGAAAATTGTAAATTTCCAATTTCAACCAAACATGCTAGAAATGCTCCAATTGAGCTAATTAGCTTATTGTGAGAAAATTACAAACGTCTGACAATACTGAAAAATGTAAAATTCCAATTTCAGCCAAACATGCTAGAAATGCTCCAATTGAGCTAATTAGCTTATTGTGAGAATATTACAAATGTCTGACAAAACTGAAAAATGTAAATTTCCAATTTCAACCAAACATGCTACAAAGGCTCCAATTGAGCTAAATAGCTTATTGTGAGAATATTACAAATGTCTGACAAAACTGAAAAATGTAAAATTCCAATTTCAACCAAACATGCTAGAAATGCTCCAATTGAGCTAATTAGCTTATTGTGAGAATATTGCAATTGTCTGACAAAAGTGAAAAATGTAAATTTTCACTTTCAACCAAACATGGTAGAAATGCTCCAATTGAGCTAATTAGCTTGTTGAGAGAATATTGCAATTGTTTGACAAAAGTGAAAAATGTAAGTTTCCAATTTCAACCAAACATGCTAGAAATGCTCCAATTGAGCTAATTAGCTTATTGTGAGAATATTGCAATTGTCTGACAAAAGTGAAAAATGTAAATTTCTAATTTCAACCAAACATGCTAGAAATGATCCAATTGAGCTAATTAGCTTATTGAGAGAATATTGCAATTGTCTGACAAAAGTGAAAAATGTAAATTCTCAATTTTAATCAAACATGCTAGAAATGCTCCAATTGAGCTAATTAGCTTGTTGAGAGAATATTGCAATTGTTTGACAAAAGTGAAAAATGTAAGTTTCCAATTTCAACCAAACATGCTGGAAATGCTCCAATTGAGCTAATTAGCTTATTGTGAGAATATTACAAACGTCTAACAAAAGTGAAAAATGTGAATTTCCAATTTCAACCAAACATGCTAGAAATGCTCCAATTGAGCTAATTAGCTTATTGTGAGAATATTGCAATTGTCTGACAAAAGTGAAAAATGTAAATTTCTAATTTCAACCAAACATGCTAGAAATGCTCCAATTGAGCTAATTAGCTTATTGTGAGAATATTGCAATTGTCTGACAAAAGTGAAAAATGTAAATTTTCACTTTCAACCAAACATGGTAGAAATGCTCCAATTGAGCTAATTAGCTTGTTGAGAGAATTTTGCAATTGTTTGACAAAAGTGAAAAATGTAAATTTCCAATTTCAACCAAACATGCTAGAAATGCTCCAATTGAGCTAATTAGCTTATTGTGAGAATATTACAAACGTCTGACAAAAGTGAAAAATGTAAATTTCCAATTTCAACCAAACATGCTAGAAATGCTCCAATTGAGCTAATTAGCTTATTGTGAGAATACTACAAATGTCTGACAAAAGTGAAAAATGTAAATTTCCAATTTCAACCAAACATGCTAGAAATGCTCCAATTGAGCTAATTAGCTTATTGTGAGAATATTGCAATTGTCTGACAAAAGTGAAAAATGTAAATTTCCAATTTCAACCAAACATGCTAGAAATGCTCCAATTGAGCTAATTAGCTTATTGTGAGAATATTGCAATTGTCTGACAAAACTGAAAATTGTAAATTTCCAATTTCAACCAAACATGCTAGAAATGCTCCAATTGAGCTAATTAGCTTATTGTGAGAAAATTACAAACGTCTGACAAAACTGAAAAATGTAAAATTCCAATTTCAGCCAAACATGCTAGAAATGCTCCAATTGAGCTAATTAGCTTATTGTGAGAATATTACAAACGTCTGACAAAACTGAAAAATGTAAATTTCCAATTTCAACCAAACATGCTACAAATGCTCCAATTGAGCTAAATAGCTTATTGTGAGAATATTACAAATGTCTGACAAAACTGAAAAATGTAAAATTCCAATTTCAACCAAACATGCTAGAAATGCTCCAATTGAGCTAATTAGCTTATTGTGAGAATATTGCAATTGTCTGACAAAAGTGAAAAATGTAAATTTTCACTTTCAACCAAACATGGTAGAAATGCTCCAATTGAGCTAATTAGCTTGTTGACAGAATATTGCAATTGTTTGACAAAAGTGAAAAATGTAAATTTCCAATTTCAACCAAACATGCTAGAAATGCTCCAATTGAGCTAATTAGCTTATTGTGAGAATATTACAAACGTCTAACAAAAGTGAAAAATGTGAATTTCCATTTTCAACCAAACATGCTAGAAATGCTCCAATTGAGCTAATTAGCTTATTGTGAGAATATTGCAATTGTCTGACAAAAGTGAAAAATGTAAATTTTCACTTTCAACCAAACATGGTAGAAATGCTCCAATTGAGCTAATTAGCTTGTTGAGAGAATTTTGCAATTGTTTGACAAAAGTGAAAAATGTAAATTTCCAATTTCAACCAAACATGCTAGAAATGCTCCAATTGAGCTAATTAGCTTATTGTGAGAATATTACAAACGTCTGACAAAAGTGAAAAATGTAAATTTTCACTTTCAACCAAACATGGTAGAAATGCTCCAATTGAGCTAATTAGCTTGTTGAGAGAATTTTGCAATTGTTTGACAAAAGTGAAAAATGTAAATTTCCAATTTCAACCAAACATGCTAGAAATGCTCCAATTGAGCTAATTAGCTTATTGTGAGAATATTACAAACGTCTGACAAAAGTGAAAAATGTAAATTTCCAATTTCAACCAAACATGCTAGAAATGCTCCAATTGAGCTAGTTAGCTTATTGTGAGAATATTACAAATGTCTGACAAAAGTGAAAAATGTAAATTTCCAATTTCAACCAAACATGCTAGAAATGCTCCAATTGAGCTAATTAGCTTATTGTGAGAATATTGCAATTGTCTGACAAAAGTGAAAAATGTAAATTTCTAATTTCAACCAAACATGCTAGAAATGATCCAATTGAGCTAATTAGCTTATTGAGAGAATATTGCAATTGTCTGACAAAAGTGAAAAATGTAAATTTCCAGTTTTAACCAAACATGCTAGAAATGCTCCAATTGAGCTAATTAGCTTATTGTGAGAATATTACAAACGTCTGACAAAACTGAAAAATGTAAATTTCCAATTTCAACCAAACATGCTAGAAATGCTCCAATTGAGCTAATTAGCTTATTGTGAGAATATTGCAATTGTCTGACAAAAGTGAAAAATGTAAATTTCCAAATTCAACCAAACATGCTAGAAATGCTCCAATTGAGCTAGTTAGCTTATTGTGAGAATATTACAAACGTCTGACAAAACTGAAAAATGTAAATTTTCAATTTCAACCAAACATGCTAGATATGCTCCAATTGAGCTAATTAGCTTATTGTGAGAATATTTCAAACGTCTGACAAAACTGAAAAATGCAATTCTCCAATTTCAACCAAACATGCTAGAAATGGTCCAATTGAGCTAATTAGCTTATTGTGAGAATATTACAAACGTCTGACAAAACTGAAAAATGTAAATTTCCAATTTCAACCAAACATGCTAGAAATGCTCCAATTGAGCTAATTAGCTTATTGTGAGAATATTACAAACGTCTGACAAAACTGAAAAATGTAATTTTCCAATTTCAACCAAACATGCTAGAAATGCTCCAATTGAGCTAGTTAGCTTATTGTGAGAATATTACAAACGTCTGACAAAACTGAAAAATGTAAATTTTCAATTTCAACCAAACATGCTAGAAATGCTCCAATTGAGCTAATTAGCTTATTGTGAGAATATTGCAATTGTCTGACAAAAGTGAAAAATGTAAATTTCCAAGTTCAACCAAACATGCTAGAAATGCTCCAATTGAGCTAATTAGCTTATTGTGAGAATATTGCAATTGTCTGACAAAACTGAAAATTGTAAATTTCCAATTTCAACCAAACATGCTAGAAATGCTCCAATTGAGCTAATTAGCTTATTGTGAGAAAATTACAAACGTCTGACAAAAGTGAAAAATGTAAAATTCCAATTTCAGCCAAACATGCTAGAAATGCTCCAATTGAGCTAATTAGCTTATTGTGAGAATATTACAAACGTCTGACAAAACTGAAAAACATAAATTTCCAATTTCAACCAAACATGCTACAAATGCTCCAATTGAGCTAATTAGCTTATTGTGAGAATATTTCAAACGTCTGACAAAACTGAAAAATGTAAATTTCCAATTTCAACCAAACATGCTAGAAATGCTTTAATTGAGCTAATTAGCTTATTGTGAGAATATTACAAATGTCTGACAAAACTGAAAAATGTAAATTTCCAATTTCAACCAAACATGCTAGAGATGCTACAATTGAGCTAATTAGCTTATTGTGAGAATATTGCAATTGTCTGACAAAAGTGAAAAATGTAAATTTCCAATTTCAACCAAACATGCTAAAAACGCTCCAATTGAGCTAATTAGCTTATTGTGAGAATATTGCAATTGTATGACAAAAGTGAAAAATGTAAATTTCCAATTTCAACCAAACATGCTCTAAAAGCGCCAATTGAGCTAATTAGCTTATTGTGAGAATACTACAAACGTCTGACAAAAGTGAAAAATGTAAATTTTCAATTTCAACCAAACATGCTCTAAAAGCGCCAATTGAGCTAATTAGCTTATTGTGAGAATACTACAAACGTCTGACAAAACTGAAAAATGTAAAATTCCAATTTCAGCCAAACATGCTAGAAATGCTCCAATTGAGCTAATTAGCTTATTGTGAGAATATTACAGACGTATGACAAAACTGAAAAATGTAATTTTCCAATTTCAACCAAACATGCTAGAAATGCTCCAATTGAGCTAATTAGCTTATTGTGAGAATATTGCAATTGTCTGACAAAAGTGAAAAATGTAAATTTCTAATTTCAACCAAACATGCTAGAAATGATCCAATTGAGCTAATTAGCTTATTGAGAGAATATTGCAATTGTCTGACAAAAGTGAAAAATGTAAATTTCCAATTTTAATCAAACATGCTAGAAATGCTCCAATTGAGCTAATTAGCTTATTGTGAGAATATTGCAATTGTCTGACAAAAGTAAAAATGGAAATTTCCAATTTCAACCAAACATGCTAGAAATGCTCCAATTGAGCTAATTAGCTTATTGTGAGAATATTGCAATTGTCTGACAAAACTGAAAATTGTAAATTTCCAATTTCAACCAAACATGCTAGAAATGCTCCAATTGAGCTAATTAGCTTATTGTGAGAATATTACAAACGTCTGACAATACTGAAAAATGTAAAATTCCAATTTCAGCCAAACATGCTAGAAATGCTCCGATTGAGCTAATTAGCTTATTGTGAGAATATTACAAATGTCTGACAAAACTGAAAAATGTAAATTTCCAATTTCAACCAAACATGCTACAAAGGCTCCAATTGAGCTAAATAGCTTATTGTGAGAATATTACAAATGTCTGACAAAACTGAAAAATGTAAAATTCCAATTTCAACCAAACATGCTAGAAATGCTCCAATTGAGCTAATTAGCTTATTGTGAGAATATTGCAATTGTCTGACAAAAGTGAAAAATGTAAATTTTCACTTTCAACCAAACATGGTAGAAATGCTCCAATTGAGCTAATTAGCTTGTTGAGAGAATATTGCAATTGTTTGACAAAAGTGAAAAATGTAAGTTTCCAATTTCAACCAAACATGCTAGAAATGCTCCAATTGAGCTAATTAGCTTATTGTGAGAATATTGCAATTGTCTGACAAAAGTGAAAAATGTAAATTTCTAATTTCAACCAAACATGCTAGAAATGATCCAATTGAGCTAATTAGCTTATTGAGAGAATATTGCAATTGTCTGACAAAAGTGAAAAATGTAAATTTCCAATTTTAATCAAACATGCTAGAAATGCTCCAATTGAGCTAATTAGCTTGTTGAGAGAATATTGCAATTGTTTGACAAAAGTGAAAAATGTAAGTTTCCAATTTCAACCAAACATGCTAGAAATGCTCCAATTGAGCTAATTAGCTTGTTGAGAGAATATTGCAATTGTTTGACAAAAGTGAAAAATGTAAGTTTCCAATTTCAACCAAACATGCTAGAAATGCTCCAATTGAGCTAATTAGCTTGTTGAGAGAATATTGCAATTGTCTGACAAAAGTGAAAAATGTAAATTTCCAATTTTAATCAAACATGCTAGAAATGCTCCAATTGAGCTAATTAGCTTGTTGAGAGAATATTGCAATTGTTTGACAAAAGTGAAAAATGTAAGTTTCCAATTTCAACCAAACATGCTAGAAATGCTCCAATTGAGCTAATTAGCTTATTGTGAGAATATTACAAACGTCTAACAAAAGTGAAAAATGTGAAATTCCAATTTCAACCAAACATGCTAGAAATGCTCCAATTGAGCTAATTAGCTTATTGTGAGAATATTGCAATTGTCTGACAAAAGTGAAAAATGTAAATTTCTAATTTCAACCAAACATGCTAGAAATGCTCCAATTGAGCTAATTAGCTTATTGTGAGAATATTGCAATTGTCTGACAAAAGTGAAAAATGTAAATTTTCACTTTCAACCAAACATGGTAGAAATGCTCCAATTGAGCTAATTAGCTTGTTGAGAGAATTTTGCAATTGTTTGACAAAAGTGAAAAATGTAAATTTCCAATTTCAACCAAACATGCTAGAAATGCTCCAATTGAGCTAATTAGCTTATTGTGAGAATATTACAAACGTCTGACAAAAGTGAAAAATGTAAATTTCCAATTTCAACCAAACATGCTAGAAATGCTCCAATTGAGCTAATTAGCTTATTGTGAGAATACTACAAATGTCTGACAAAAGTGAAAAATGTAAATTTCCAATTTCAACCAAACATGCTAGAAATGCTCCAATTGAGCTAATTAGCTTATTGTGAGAATATTGCAATTGTCTGACAAAAGTGAAAAATGTAAATTTCCAATTTCAACCAAACATGCTAGAAATTCTCCAATTGAGCTAATTAGCTTATTGTGAGAATATTGCAATTGTCTGACAAAAGTGAAAATTGTAAATTTCCAATTTCAACCAAACATGCTAGAAATGCTCCAATTGAGCTAATTAGCTTATTGTGAGAAAATTACAAACGTCTGACAAAACTGAAAAATGTAAAATTCCAATTTCAGCCAAACATGCTAGAAATGCTCCAATTGAGCTAATTACCTTATTGTGAGAATATTACAAACGTCTGACAAAACTGAAAAATGTAAATTTCCAATTTCAACCAAACATGCTACAAATGCTCCAATTGAGCTAAATAGCTTATTGTGAGAATATTACAAATGTCTGACAAAACTGAAAAATGTAAAATTCCAATTTCAACCAAACATGCTAGAAATGCTCCAATTGAGCTAATTAGCTTATTGTGAGAATATTGCAATTGTCTGACAAAAGTGAAAAATGTAAATTTTCACTTTCAACCAAACATGGTAGAAATGCTCCAATTGAGCTAATTAGCTTGTTGACAAAATATTGCAATTGTTTGACAAAAGTGAAAAATGTAAATTTCCAATTTCAACCAAACATGCTAGAAATGCTCCAATTGAGCTAATTAGCTTATTGTGAGAATATTACAAACGTCTAACAAAAGTGAAAAATGTGAATTTCCATTTTCAACCAAACATGCTAGAAATGCTCCATTTGAGCTAATTAGCTTATTGTGAGAATATTGCAATTGTCTGACAAAAGTGAAAAATGTAAATTTTCACTTTCAACCAAACATGGTAGAAATGCTCCAATTGAGCTAATTAGCTTGTTGAGAGAATTTTGCAATTGTTTGACAAAAGTGAAAAATGTAAATTTCCAATTTCAACCAAACATGCTAGAAATGCTCCAATTGAGCTAATTAGCTTATTGTGAGAATATTACAAACGTCTGACAAAAGTGAAAAATGTAAATTTTCACTTTCAACCAAACATGGTAGAAATGCTCCAATTGAGCTAATTAGCTTGTTGAGAGAATTTTGCAATTGTTTGACAAAAGTGAAAAATGTAAATTTCCAATTTCAACCAAACATGCTAGAAATGCTCCAATTGAGCTAATCAGCTTATTGTGAGAATATTACAAACGTCTGACAAAAGTGAAAAATGTAAATTTCCAATTTCAACCAAACATGCTAGAAATGCTCCAATTGAGCTAGTTAGCTTATTGTGAGAATATTACAAGTGTCTGACAAAAGTGAAAAATGTAAATTTCCAATTTCAACCAAACATGCTAGAAATGCTCCAATTGAGCTAATTAGCTTATTGTGAGAATATTGCAATTGTCTGACAAAAGTGAAAAATGTAAATTTCTAATTTCAACCAAACATGCTAGAAATGATCCAATTGAGCTAATTAGCTTATTGAGAGAATATTGCAATTGTCTGACAAAAGTGAAAAATGTAAATTTCCAGTTTTAACCAAACATGCTAGAAATGCTCCAATTGAGCTAATTAGCTTATTGTGAGAATATTACAAACGTCTGACAAAACTGAAAAATGTAAATTTTCAATTTCAACCAAACATGCTAGATATGCTCCAATTGAGCTAATTAGCTTATTGTGAGAATATTTCAAACGTCTGACAAAACTGAAAAATGTAACTCTCCAATTTCAACCAAACATGCTAGAAATGGTCCAATTGAGCTAATTAGCTTATTGTGAGAATATTACAAACGTCTGACAAAACTGAAAAATGTAAATTTCCAATTTCAACCAAACATGCTAGAAATGCTCCAATTGAGCTAATTAGCTTATTGTGAGAATATTACAAACGTCTGACAAAACTGAAAAATGTAATTTTCCAATTTCAACCAAACATGCTAGAAATGCTCCAATTGAGCTAGTTAGCTTATTGTGAGAATATTACAAACGTCTGACAAAACTGAAAAATGTAAATTTTCAATTTCAACCAAACATGCTAGAAATGCTCCAATTGAGCTAATTAGCTTATTGTGAGAATATTGCAATTGTCTGACAAAACTGAAAAATGTAAATTTCCAAGTTCAACCAAACATGCTAGAAATGCTCCAATTGAGCTAATTAGCTTATTGTGAGAATATTGCAATTGTCTGACAAAACTGAAAATTGTAAATTTCCAATTTCAACCAAACATGCTAGAAATGCTCCAATTGAGCTAATTAGCTTATTGTGAGAAAATTACAAACGTCTGACAAAAGTGAAAAATGTAAAATTCCAATTTCAGCCAAACATGCTAGAAATGCTCCAATTGAGCTAATTAGCTTATTGTGAGAATATTACAAACGTCTGACAAAACTGAAAAACATAAATTTCCAATTTCAACCAAACATGCTACAAATGCTCCAATTGAGCTAATTAGCTTATTGTGAGAATATTTCAAACGTCTGACAAAACTGAAAAATGTAATTCTCCAATTTCAACCAAACATGCTAGAAATGGTCCAATTGAGCTAATTAGCTTATTGTGAGAATATTACAAACGTCTGACAAAACTGAAAAATGTAAATTTCCAATTTCAACCAAACATGCTAGAAATGCTCCAATTGAGCTAATTAGCTTATTGTGAGCATATTACAAACGTCTGACAAAACTGAAAAATGTAAAATTCCAATTTCAACCAAACATGCTAGAAATGCTCCAATTGAGCTAATTAGCTTATTGTGAGAATATTGCAATTGTCTGACAAAAGTGAAAAATGTAAATTTCCAAGTTCAACCAAACATGCTAGAAATTCTCCAATTGAGCTAATTAGCTTATTGTGAGAATATTACAAACGTCTGACAAAACTGAAAAATGTAAATTTCCAATTTCAACCAAACATGCTAGAAATGCTCAAATTTCGCAAATAAGCCTTTTGTAAGAATTTTACAAACGTCTGACAAAACTGAAAAATGTAAATTTCTAATTTCAACCAAACATGCTAGAAATGCTCCAATTGAGCTAATTAGCTTATTGTGAGAATATTGCCATTGTCTGACAAAAGTGAAAAATGTAAATTTTCACTTTCAACCAAACATGGTAGAAATGCTCCAATTGAGCTAATTAGCTTGTTGAGAGAATTTTGCAATTGTTTGACAAAAAGTGAAAAATGTAAATTTCCAATTTCAACCAAACATGCTAGAAATGCTCCAATTGAGCTAATTAGCTTATTGTGAGAATATTACAAACGTCTGACAAAACTGAAAAATGTAAATTTCCAATTTCAACCAAACATGCTAGAAATGCTCCAATTGAGCTAATTAGCTTATTGTGAGAATATTGCAATTGTCTGACAAAAGTGAAAAATGTAAATTTCTAATTTCAACCAAACATGCTAGAAATGATCCAATTGAGCTAATTAGCTTATTGAGAGAATATTGCAATTGTCTGACAAAAGTGAAAAATGTAAATTTCCAATTTTAACCAAACATGCTAGAAATGCTCCAATTGAGCTAATTAGCTTATTGTGAGAATATTACAAACGTCTGACAAAACTGAAAAATGTAAATTTCCAATTTCAACCAAACATGCTAGAAATGCTCCAATTGAGCTAATTAGCTTATTGTGAGAATATTGCAATTGTCTGACAAAAGTGAAAAATGTAAATTTCCAATTTCAACCAAACATGCTAGAAATGCTCCAATTGAGCTAATTAGCTTATTGTGAGAATATTACAAACGTCTGACAAAACTGAAAAATGTAAATTTCCAATTTCAACCAAACATGCTGAATTTGCTCCAATTGAGCTAATTAGCTTATTGTGAGAATATTGCAATTGTCTGACAAAACTGAAAAATGTAATTCTCCAATTTCAACCAAACATGCTAGAAATGCTCCATATGAGCTAATTAGCTTATTGTGAGAATATTACAAACGTCTGA
Organism: Watersipora subatra; assembly: GCF_963576615.1. Taxonomy (NCBI): domain Eukaryota; kingdom Metazoa; phylum Bryozoa; class Gymnolaemata; order Cheilostomatida; family Watersiporidae; genus Watersipora; species Watersipora subatra. The sequence goes on from NW_027045297.1 coordinate 787,492, forward strand.
CAAAACTGAAAAATGTAAATTTCCAATTTCAACCAAACATGCTAGAAATGGTCCAATTGAGCTAATTAGCTTATTGTGAGAATATTACAAACGTCTGACAAAACTGAAAAATGTAAATTTCCAATTTCAACCAAACATGCTAGAAATGCTCCAATTGAGCTAATTAGCTTATTGTGAGAATATTGCAATTGTCTGACAAAAGTGAAAAATGTAAATTTCTAATTTCAACCAAACATGCTAGAAATGCTCCAATTGAGCTAATTAGCTTATTGTGAGAATATTGCAATTGTCTGACAAAAGTGAAAAATGTAAATTTTCACTTTCAACCAAACATGGTAGAAATGCTCCAATTGAGCTAATTAGCTTGTTGAGAGAATTTTGCAATTGTTTGACAAAAGTGAAAAATGTAAATTTCCAATTTCAACCAAACATGCTAGAAATGCTCCAATTGAGCTAATTAGCTTATTGTGAGAATATTACAATTGTCTGACAAAAGTGAAAAATGTAAATTTCCAATTTCAACCAAAAATGCTAGAAATGCTCTAATTGAGCTAATTAGCTTATTGTGAGAATATTACAAACGTCTGACAAAACTGAAAAATGTAAATTTCCAATTTCAACCAAACATGCTAGAAATGCTCCAATTGAGCTAATTAGCTTATTGTGAGAATATTGCAATTGTCTGACAAAACTGAAAAATGTAAATTTCTAATTTCAACCAACTATGCTAGAAATGATCCAATTGAGCTAAATAGCTTATTGAGAGAATATTGCAATTGTCTGACAAAAGTGAAAAATGTAAATTTCCAATTTTAACCAAACATGCTAGAAATGCTCCAATTGAGCTAATTAGCTTATTGTGAGAATATTACAAACGTCTGACAAAACTGAAAAATGTAAATTTCCAATTTCAACCAAACATGCTAGAAATGCTCCAATTGAGCTAATTAGCTTATTGTGAGAATATTGCAATTGTCTGACAAAAGTGAAAAATGTAAATTTCCAATTTCAACCAAACATGCTAGAAATGGTCCAATTGAGCTAATTAGCTTATTGTGAGAATATTACAAACGTCTGACAAAACTGAAAAATGTAAATTTCCAATTTCAACCAAACATGCTAGAAATGCTCCAATTGAGCTAATTAGCTTATTGTGAGAATATTGCAATTGTCTGACAAAAGTGAAAAATGTAAATTTCTAATTTCAACCAAACATGCTAGAAATGCTCCAATTGAGCTAATTAGCTTATTGTGAGAATATTGCAATTGTCTGACAAAAGTGAAAAATGTAAATTTTCACTTTCAACCAAACATGGTAGAAATGCTCCAATTGAGCTAATTAGCTTGTTGAGAGAATTTTGCAATTGTTTGACAAAAGTGAAAAATGTAAATTTCCAATTTCAACCAAACATGCTAGAAATGCTCCAATTGAGCTAATTAGCTTATTGTGAGAATATTACAATTGTCTGACAAAAGTGAAAAATGTAAATTTCCAATTTCAACCAAAAATGCTAGAAATGCTCTAATTGAGCTAATTAGCTTATTGTGAGAATATTACAAACGTCTGACAAAACTGAAAAATGTAAATTTCCAATTTCAACCAAACATGCTAGAAATGCTCCAATTGAGCTAATTAGCTTATTGTGAGAATATTGCAATTGTCTGACAAAACTGAAAAATGTAAATTTCTAATTTCAACCAACTATGCTAGAAATGATCCAATTGAGCTAATTAGCTTATTGAGAGAATATTGCAATTGTCTGACAAAAGTGAAAAATGTAAATTTCCAATTTTAACCAAACATGCTAGAAATGCTCCAATTGAGCTAATTAGCTTATTGTGAGAATATTACAAACGTCTGACAAAACTGAAAAATGTAAATTTCCAATTTCAACCAAACATGCTAGAAATGCTCCAATTGAGCTAATTAGCTTATTGTGAGAATATTGCAATTGTCTGACAAAAGTGAAAAATGTAAATTTCCAATTTCAACCAAACATGCTAGAAATGCTCCAATTGAGCTAATTAGCTTATTGTGAGAATATTACAAACGTCTGACAAAACTGAAAAATGTAAATTTCCAATTTCAACCAAACATGCTAGATATGCTCCAATTGAGCTAATTAGCTTATTGTGAGAATATTTCAAACGTCTGACAAAACTGAAAAATGTAAATTTCTAATTTCAACCAACTATGCTAGAAATGATCCAATTGAGCTAATTAGCTTATTGAGAGAATATTGCAATTGTCTGACAAAAGTGAAAAATGTAAATTTCCAATTTTAACCAAACATGCTAGAAATGATCCAATTGAGCTAATTAGCTTATTGAGAGAATATTGCAATTGTCTGACAAAAGTGAAAAATGTAAATTTCCAATTTTAACCAAACATGCTAGAAATGCTCCAATTGAGCTAATTAGCTTATTGTGAGAATATTACAAACGTCTGACAAAACTGAAAAATGTAAATTTCCAATTTCAACCAAACATGCTAGAAATGCTCCAATTGAGCTAATTAGCTTATTGTGAGAATATTACAAACGTCTGACAAAACTGAAAAATGTAAATTTCCAATTTCAACCAAACATGCTAGAAATGCTCAAATTGCGCAAATAAGCCTTCTGTAAGAATTTTACAAACGTCTGACAAAACTGAAAAATGTAAATTTCCAATTTCAACCAAACATGCTAGAAACGCTCCAATTGAGCTAATTAGCTTATTGTGAGAATATTGCAATTGTCGGACAAAAGTGAAAAATGTAAATTTCCAATTTCAACCAAACATGCTCTAAAAGCTCCAATTGAGCTAATTAGCTTATTGTGAGAATACTACAAACGTCTGACAAAACTGAAAAATGTAAAATTCCAATTTCAGCCAAACATGCTAGAAATGCTCCAATTGAGCTAATTAGCTTATTGTGAGAATATTACAAACGTCTGACAAAACTGAAAAATGTAAATTTCCAATTTCAACCAAACATGCTAGAAATGCTCCAATTGAGCTAATTAGCTTATTGTGAGAATATTACAAATGTCTGACAAAACTGAAAAATGTAAAATTCCAATTTCAACCAAACATGCTAGAAATGCTCCAATTGAGCTAATTAGCTTATTGTGAGAATATTGCAATTGTCTGACAAAAGTGAAAAATGTAAATTTTCACTTTCAACCAAACATGGTAGAAATGCTCCAATTGAGCTAATTAGCTTGTTGAGAGAATATTGCAATTGTTTGACAAAAGTGAAAAATGTAAGTTTCCAATTTCAACCAAACATGCTAGAAATGCTCCAATTGAGCTAATTAGCTTATTGTGAGAATATTACAAACGTCTAACAAAAGTGAAAAATGTAAATTTCCAATTTCAACCAAACATGCTAGAAATGCTCCAATTGAGCTAATTAGCTTATTGTGAGAATATTACAAACGTCTGACAAAACTGAAAAATGTAAATTTCCAATTTCAACCAAACATGCTAGAAATGCTCCAATTGAGCTGATTAGCTTATTGTGAGAATATTGCAATTGTCTGACAAAAGTGAAAAATGTAAATTTCCAATTTCAACCAAACATGCTAAAAATGCTCCAATTGAGCTAATTAGCTTATTGTGAGAATATTACAAACGTCTGACAAAACTGAAAAATATAAATTTCCAATTTCAACCAAACATGCTAGATATGCTCCAATTGAGCTAATTAGCTTATTGTGAGACTATTTCAAACGTCTGACAAAACTGAAAAATGTAATTCTCCAATTTCAACCAAACATGCTAGAAATGGTCCAATTGAGCTAATCAGCTTATTGTGAGAATATTACAAACGTCTGACAAAACTGAAAAATGTAAATTTCCAATTTCAACCAAACATGCTAGAAATGCTCAAATTGCGCAAATAAGCCTTCTGTAAGAATTTTACAAACGTCTGACAAAACTGAAAAATGTAAATTTCCAATTTCAACCAAACATGCTAGAAACGCTCCAATTGAGCTAATTAGCTTATTGTGAGAATATTGCAATTGTCGGACAAAAGTGAAAAATGTAAATTTCCAATTTCAACCAAACATGCTCTAAAAGCTCCAATTGAGCTAATTAGCTTATTGTGAGAATACTACAAACGTCTGACAAAACTGAAAAATGTAAAATTCCAATTTCAGCCAAACATGCTAGAAATGCTCCAATTGAGCTAATTAGCTTATTGTGAGAATATTACAAACGTCTGACAAAACTGAAAAATGTAAATTTCCAATTTCAACCAAACATGCTAGAAATGCTCCAATTGAGCTAATTAGCTTATTGTGAGAATATTACAAATGTCTGACAAAACTGAAAAATATAAAATTCCAATTTCAACCAAACATGCTAGAAATGCTCCAATTGAGCTAATTAGCTTATTGTGAGAATATTGCAATTGTCTGACAAAAGTGAAAAATGTAAATTTTCACTTTCAACCAAACATGGTAGAAATGCTCCAATTGAGCTAATTAGCTTGTTGAGAGAATATTGCAATTGTTTGACAAAAGTGAAAAATGTAAGTTTCCAATTTCAACCAAACATGCTAGAAATGCTCCAATTGAGCTAATTAGCTTATTGTGAGAATATTACAAACGTCTAACAAAAGTGAAAAATGTAAATTTCCAATTTCAACCAAACATGCTAGAAATGCTCCAATTGAGCTAATTAGCTTATTGTGAGAATATTACAAACGTCTGACAAAACTGAAAAATGTAAATTTCCAATTTCAACCAAACATGCTAGAAATGCTCCAATTGAGCTGATTAGCTTATTGTGAGAATATTGCAATTGTCTGACAAAAGTGAAAAATGTAAATTTCCAATTTCAACCAAACATGCTAAAAATGCTCCAATTGAGCTAATTAGCTTATTGTGAGAATATTACAAACGTCTGACAAAACTGAAAAATATAAATTTCCAATTTCAACCAAACATGCTAGATATGCTCCAATTGAGCTAATTAGCTTATTGTGAGACTATTTCAAACGTCTGACAAAACTGAAAAATGTAATTCTCCAATTTCAACCAAACATGCTAGAAATGGTCCAATTGAGCTAATTAGCTTATTGTGAGAATATTACAAACGTCTGACAAAACTGAAAAATGTAAATTTCCAATTTCAACCAAACATGCTAGAAATGCTCCAATTGAGCTAATTAGCTTATTGTGAGAATATTACAAACGTCTGACAAAACTGAAAAATGTAATTTTCCAATTTCAACCAAACATGGTAGAAATGCTCCAATTGAGCTAATTAGCTTATTGTGAGAATATTACAAACGTCTGACAAAAGTGAAAAATGTAAATTTTCAATTTCAACCAAACATGCTAGAAATGCTCCAATTGAGCTAATTAGCTTATTGTGAGAATATTGCAATTGTCTGACAAAAGTGAAAAATGTAAATTTCCAAGTTCAACCAAACATGCTAGAAATGCTCCAATTGAGCTAATTAGCTTATTGTAAGAATATTACAAACGTCTGACAAAACCGAAAAATGTAAAATTCCAATTTCAACCAAACATGCTAGAAATGCTCAAATTGCGCAAATAAGCCTTCTGTAAGAATTTTACAAACGTCTGACAAAACTGAAAAATGTAAATTTCCAATTTCAACCAAACATGCTAGAAACGCTCCAATTGAGCTAATTAGCTTATTGTGAGAATATTGCAATTGTCTGACAAAACTGAAAAATGTAAATTTCCAATTTCAACCAAACATGCTCTAAAAGCTCCAATTGAGCTAATTAGCTTATTGTGAGAATACTACAAACGTCTGACAAAACTGAAAAATGTAAAATTCCAATTTCAGCCAAACATGCTAGAAATGCTCCAATTGAGCTAATTAGCTTATTGTGAGAATATTACAAACGTCTGACAAAACTAAAAGATGTAAATTTCCAATTTCAACCAAACATGCTAAAAATGCTCCAATTGAGCTAATTAGCTTATTGTGAGAATATTACAAATGTCTGACAAAACTGAAAAATTTAAAATTCCAATTTCAACCAAACATGCTAGAAATGCTCCAATTGAGCTAATTAGCTTATTGTGAGAATATTGCAATTGTCTGACAGAAGTGAAAAATGTAAATTTTCACTTTCAACCAAACATGGTAGAAATGCTCCAATTGAGCTAATTAGCATATTGTGAGAATATTACAAGCGTCTAACAAAAGTGAAAAATGCAAATTTCCAATTTCAACCAAACATGCTAGAAATGCTCCAATTGAGCTAATTAGCTTATTGTGAGAATATTACAAAAGTCTGACATAACTGAAAAATGTTGTTTTCCAATTTCAACCAAACATGCTAGAAATGCTCCAATTGAGCTAATTAGCTTATTGTGAGAATATTGCAATTGTCTGTCAAAAGTGAAAAATGTAAATTTCTAATTTCAACCAAACATGCTAGAAATGCTCCAATTGAGCTAATTAGCTTATTGTGAGAATATTGCAATTGTCTGACAGAAGTGAAAAATGTAAATTTTCACTTTCAACCAAACATGGTAGAAATGCTCCAATTGAGCTAATTAGCTTGTTGAGAGAATTTTGCAATTGTCTGACAAAAGTGAAAAATGTAAATTTCTAATTTCAACCAAACATGCTAGAAATGATCCAATTGAGCTAATTAGCTTAATGAGAGAATATTGCAATTGTCTGACAAAAGTGAAAAATGTAAATTTCCAATTTTAACCAAACATGCTAGAAATGCTCCAATTGAGCTAATTAGCTTATTGTGAGAATATTACAAACGTCTGACAAAACTGAAAAATGTAAATTTCCAATTTCAACCAAACATGCTAGAAATGCTCCAATTGAGCTAATTAGCTTATTGTGAGAATATTACAAATGTCTGACAACCCTAAAAAATGTAAACTTCCAATTTCAACCAAACATGCTAGAAATGCTCCAATTGAGCTAATTAGCTTATTGTGAGAATATTGCAATTGTCTGACAAAAGTGAAAAATGTAAATTTCCAATTTCAACCAAACATGCTAGAAATGCTCCAATTGAGCTAATTAGCTTATTGTGAGAATATTACAAACGTCTGACAACCCTAAAAAATGTAAACTTTCAATTTCAACCAAACATGCTAGAAATGCTCCAATTGAGCTAATTAGCTTATTGAGAGAATATTGCAATTGTCTGACAAAAGTGAAAAATGTAAATTTCCAATTTCAACCAAACATGCTAGAAATGCTCCAATTGAGCTAATTAGCTTATTGTGAGAATATTGCAATTGTCTGACAAAAGTGAAAAATGTAAATTTCCAATTTCAACCAAACATGCTAGAAATGCTCCAATTGAGCTAATTAGCTTATTGTGAGAATACTACAAACGTCTGACAAAACTGAAAAATGTAAATTTCCAATTTCAACCAAACATGCTAGAAATGCTCCAATTGAGCTAATTAGCTTATTGTGAGAATACTACAAACGTCTGACAAAACTGAAAAATGTAAATTTCCAATTTCAACCAAACATGCTAGAAATGCTCCAATTGAGCTAATTAGCTTATTGTGAGAATATTACAAACGTCTGACAACACTGAAAAATGTAAATTTCCAATTTCAACCAAACATGCTAGAAATGCTCAAATTGCGCAAATAAGCCTACTGTCAGAATTTTACAAACGTCTGACAAAAGTGAAAAATGTAAATTTCCAATTTCAACCAAACATGCTAGAAATGCTCCAATTGAGCTAATTAGCTTATTGTGAGAATACTACAAACGTCTGACAAAACTGAAAAATGTAAATTTCCAATTTCAACCAAACATGCTAGAAATGCTCCAATTGAGCTAATTAGCTTATTGTGAGAATACTACAAACGTCTGACAAAACTGAAAAATGTAAATTTCCAATTTCAACCAAACATGCTAGAAATGCTCCAATTGAGCTAATTAGCTTATTGTGAGAATATTACAAACGTCTGACAACACTGAAAAATGTAAATTTCCAATTTCAACCAAACATGCTAGAAATGCTCAAATTGCGCAAATAAGCCTACTGTCAGAATTTTACAAACGTCTGACAAAAGTGAAAAATGTAAATTTCCAATTTCAACCAAACATGCTAGAAATGCTCCAATTGAGCTAATTAGCTTATTGTGAGAATATTACAAACGTCTGACAACACTGAAAAATGTCAATTTCTAATTTCAACCAAACATGCTAGAAATGCTCCAATTGAGCTAATTAGCTTATTGTGAGAATATTGCAATTGTCTGACAAAAGTGAAAAATGTAAATTTCCAATTTCAACCAAACATGCTAGAAATTCTCCAATTGAGCTAATTAGCTTATTGTGGGAATATTACAAACGTCTGACAAAAGTGAAAAATGTAAATTTCCAATTTCAACCAAACATGCTAAAAATGCTCCAATTGAGCTAATTAGCTTATTGTGAGAATATTGCAATTGTCTGACAAAACTGAAAAATGTAAATTTCCAATTTCAACCAAACATGCTAGAAATGCTCCAATTGAGCTAATTAGCTTATTGTGAGAATATTACAAACGTCTAACAAAATTGAAAAATGTAAATTTCCAATTTCAACCAAACATGCTAGAATTGTTTCAATTGAGCTAATTAGCTTATTGTAAGAATATTGCAATTGTCTGACAAAAGTGAAAAATGTAAATTTCCAATTTCAACCAAACGTGCTAAAAATGCTCCAATTGAGCTAATTAGCTTATTGTGAGAATATTGCAATTGTCTGACAAAACTGAAAAATGTAAATTTCCAATTTCAACCAAACATGCTAGAAATGCTCCAATTGAGCTAATTAGCTTATTGTGAGAATATTACAAACGTCTAACAAAATTGAAAAATGTAAATTTCCAATTTCAACCAAACATGCTAAAAATGCTCCAATTGAGCTAATTAGCTTATTGTGAGAATATTACAAATGTCTGACAAAACTGAAAAATTTAAATTTCCAATTTCAACCAAACATGCTAGAAATGCTCCAATTGAGCTAATTAGCTTATTGTGAGAATATTACAAACGTCTGACAAAACTGAAAAATGTAAATTTCCAATTTCAACCAAACATGCTAGAAATGCTCCAATTGAGCTAATTAGCTTATTGTGAGAATATTGCAATTGTCTGACAAAAGTGAAAAATGTAAATTTCCAATTTCAACCAAACATGCTAGAAATTCTCCAATTGAGCTAATTAGCTTATTGTGGGAATATTACAAACGTCTGACAAAAGTGAAAAATGTAAATTTCCAATTTCAACCAAACATGCTAGAATTGCTCCAATTGAGCTAATTAGCTTATTGTGAGAATATTGCAATTGTCTGACAAAAGTGAAAAATGTAAATTTCCAATTTCAACCAAACATGCTAGAAATGCTCCAATTGAGCTAATTAGCTTATTGTGAGAATATTACAAACGTCTGACAACACTGAAAAATGTAAATTTCCAATTTCAACCAAACATGCTAGAAATGCTCAAATTGCGCAAATAAGCCTACTGTCAGAATTTTACAAACGTCTGACAAAAGTGAAAAATGTAAATTTCCAATTTGAACCAAACATGCTAGAAATGCTCCAATTGAGCTAATTAGCTTATTGTGGGAATATTACAAACGTCTGACAACACTGAAAAATGTCAATTTCTAATTTCAACCAAACATGCTAGAAATGCTCCAATTGAGCTAATTAGCTTATTGTGAGAATATTGCAATTGTCTGACAAAAGTGAAAAATGTAAATTTCCAATTTCAACCAAACATGCTAGAAATGCTCCAATTGAGCTAATTAGCTTATTGTGAGAATACTACAAACGTCTGACAAAACTGAAAAATGTAAATTTCCAATTTCAACCAAACATGCTAGAAATGCTCCAATTGAGCTAATTAGCTTATGTGAGAATATTACAAACATCTAACAAAATTGAAAAATGTAAATTTCCAATTTCAACCAAACATGCTAGAGATGCTCCAATTGAGCTAATTAGCTTATTGTGAGAATATTGCAATTGTCTGACAAAAGTGAAAAATGTAAATTTCCAATTTCAACCAAACATGCTTGAAATGCTCTAATTGAGCTAATTAGCTTATTGCGAGAATATTACAACCGTCTGACAAAACTGAAAAATGTAAATTTCCAATTTCAACCAAACATGCTAGAAATGCTCCAATTGAGCTAATTAGTTTATTGTGAGAATATTGCAATTGTCTGACAAAAGTGAAAAATGTAAATTTCCAATTTCAACCAAACATGCTAGAAATGCTCCAATTGAGCTAATTAGCTTATTGTGAGAATATTACAAACGTCTGACAAAACTGAAAAATGTGAATTTATAATTTCAACCAAACATGCTAGAAATGCTCCAATTGAGCTAATTAGCTTATTGAGAGAATATTGCAATTGTCTGACAAACGTGAAAAATGTAAAATTCCAATTTCAACCAAACATGCTAGAAATGCTCCAATTGAGCTAATTAGCTTATTGTGAGAATATTGCAATTGTCTGACAAAAGTGAAAAATGTAAATTTCCAATTTCAACCAAACATGCTAGAAATGCTCCAATTGAGCTAATTAGTTTATTGTGAGAATACTACAAACGTCTCACAAAACTGAAAAATGTAAATTTCCAATTTCAACCAAACATGCTAGAAATGCTCCAATTGAGCTAATTAGCTTATTGTGAGAATATTGCAATTGTCCGACAAAAGTGAAAAATGTAAATTTCCAATTTCAACCAAACATGCTAGAAATGCTCCAATTGAGCTAATTAACTTATTGTGAGAATATTGCAATTGTCTGACAAAAGTGAAAAATGTAAATTTCCAATTTCAACCAAACATGCTAGAAATGCTCCAATTGAGCTAATTAGCTTATTGTGAGAATACTACAAACGTCTGACAAAACTGAAAAATGTAAATTTCCAATTTCAACCAAACATGCTAGAAATGCTCCAATTGAGCTAATTAGCTTATTGAGAGATTATTGCAATTGTCTTACAAAAGTGAAAAATGTAAATTTCTAATTTCAACCAAACATGCTAGAAATGCTCCAATTGAGCTAATTAGCTTATTGTGAGAATATTGCAATTGTCTGACAGAAGTGAAAAATGTAAATTTTCACTTTCAACCAAACATGGTAGAAATGCTCCAATTGAGCTAATTAGCTTGTTGAGAGAATTTTGCAATTGTCTGACAAAAGTGAAAAATGTAAATTTCTAATTTCAACCAAACATGCTAGAAATGATCCAATTGAGCTAATTAGCTTAATGAGAGAATATTGCAATTGTCTGACAAAAGTGAAAAATGTAAATTTCCAATTTTAACCAAACATGCTAGAAATGCTCCAATTGAGCTAATTAGCTTATTGTGAGAATATTACAAACGTCTGACAAAACTGAAAAATGTAAATTTCCAATTTCAACCAAACATGCTAGAAATGCTCCAATTGAGCTAATTAGCTTATTGTGAGAATATTACAAACGTCTGACAAAACTGAAAAATGTAAAATTCCAATTTCAACCAAACATGCCAGAAATGCTCCAATTGAGCTAATTAGCTTATTGTGAGAATATTACAAATGTCTGACAACCCTAAAAAATGTAAACTTCCAATTTCAACCAAACATGCTAGAAATGCTCCAATTGAGCTAATTAGCTTATTGTGAGAATATTGCAATTGTCTGACAAAAGTGAAAAATGTAAATTTCCAATTTCAACCAAACATGCTAGAAATGCTCCAATTGAGCTAATTAGCTTATTGTGAGAATATTACAAACGTCTGACAACCCTAAAAAATGTAAACTTTCAATTTCAACCAAACATGCTAGAAATGCTCCAATTGAGCTAATTAGCTTATTGTGAGAATATTGCAATTGTCTGACAAAAGTGAGAAATGTAAATTTCCAATTTCAACCAAACATGCTTGAAATGCTCTAATTGAGCTAATTAGCTTATTGCGAGAATATTACAAACGTATGACAACACTGAAAAATGTCAATTTCTAATTTCAACCAAACATGCTAGAAATGCTCCAATTGAGCTAATTAGCTTATTGAGAGAATATTGCAATTGTCTGACAAAAGTGAAAAATGTAAATTTCCAATTTCAACCAAACATGCTAGAAATGCTCCAATTGAGCTAATTAGCTTATTGTGAGAATATTGCAATTGTCTGACAAAAGTGAAAAATGTAAATTTCCAATTTCAACCAAACATGCTAGAAATGCTCCAATTGAGCTAATTAGCTTATTGTGAGAATACTACAAACGTCTGACAAAACTGAAAAATGTAAATTTCCAATTTCAACCAAACATGCTAGAAATGCTCCAATTGAGCTAATTAGCTTATTGTGAGAATACTACAAACGTCTGACAAAACTGAAAAATGTAAATTTCCAATTTCAACCAAACATGCTAGAAATGCTCCAATTGAGCTAATTAGCTTATTGTGAGAATATTACAAACGTCTGACAACACTGAAAAATGTAAATTTCCAATTTCAACCAAACATGCTAGAAATGCTCAAATTGCGCAAATAAGCCTACTGTCAGAATTTTACAAACGTCTGACAAAAGTGAAAAATGTAAATTTCCAATTTCAACCAAACATGCTAGAAATGCTCCAATTGAGCTAATTAGCTTATTGTGAGAATATTACAAACGTCTGACAACACTGAAAAATGTCAATTTCTAATTTCAACCAAACATGCTAGAAATGCTCCAATTGAGCTAATTAGCTTATTGTGAGAATATTGCAATTGTCTGACAAAAGTGAAAAATGTAAATTTCCAATTTCAACCAAACATGCTAAAAATTCTCCAATTGAGCTAATTAGCTTATTGTGGGAATATTACAAACGTCTGACAAAAGTGAAAAATGTAAATTTCCAATTTCAACCAAACATGCTAAAAATGCTCCAATTGAGCTAATTAGCTTATTGTGAGAATATTGCAATTGTCTGACAAAACTGAAAAATGTAAATTTCCAATTTCAACCAAACATGCTAGAAATGCACCAATTGAGCTAATTAGCTTATTGTGAGAATATTACAAACGTCTAACAAAATTGAAAAATGTAAATTTCCAATTTCAACCAAACATGCTAGAATTGTTTCAATTGAGCTAATTAGCTTATTGTAAGAATATTGCAATTGTCTGACAAAAGTGAAAAATGTAAATTTCCAATTTCAACCAAACATGCTAAAAATGCTCCAATTGAGCTAATTAGCTTATTGTGAGAATATTGCAATTGTCTGACAAAACTGAAAAATGTAAATTTCCAATTTCAACCAAACATGCTAGAAATGCTCCAATTGAGCTAATTAGCTTATTGTGAGAATATTACAAACGTCTAACAAAATTGAAAAATGTAAATTTCCAATTTCAACCAAACATGCTAAAAATGCTCCAATTGAGCTAATTAGCTTATTGTGAGAATATTACAAATGTCTGACAAAACTGAAAAATTTAAATTTCCAATTTCAACCAAACATGCTAGAAATGCTCCAATTGAGCTAATTAGCTTATTGTGAGAATATTACAAACGTCTGACAAAACTGAAAAATGTAAATTTCCAATTTCAACCAAACATGCTAGAAATGCTCCAATTGAGCTAATTAGCTCATTGTGAGAATATTGCAATTGTCTGACAAAAGTGAAAAATGTAAATTTCCAATTTCAACCAAACATGCTAGAAATTCTCCAATTGAGCTAATTAGCTTATTGTGGGAATATTACAAACGTCTGACAAAAGTGAAAAATGTAAATTTCCAATTTCAACCAAACATGCTAGAATTGCTCCAATTGAGCTAATTAGCTTATTGTGAGAATATTGCAATTGTCTGACAAAAGTGAAAAATGTAAATTTCCAATTTCAACCAAACATGCTAGAAATGCTCCAATTGAGCTAATTAGCTTATTGTGAGAATATTACAAACGTCTGACAACACTGAAAAATGTAAATTTCCAATTTCAACCAAACATGCTAGAAATGCTCAAATTGCGCAAATAAGCCTACTGTCAGAATTTTACAAACGTCTGACAAAAGTGAAAAATGTAAATTTCCAATTTCAACCAAACATGCTAGAAATGCTCCAATTGAGCTAATTAGCTTATTGTGGGAATATTACAAACGTCTGACAACACTGAAAAATGTCAATTTCTAATTTCAACCAAACATGCTAGAAATGCTCCAATTGAGCTAATTAGCTTATTGTGAGAATATTGCAATTGTCTGACTAAAGTGAAAAATGTAAATTTCCAATTTCAACCAAACATGCTAGAAATGCTCCAATTGAGCTAATTAGCTTATTGTGAGAATACTACAAACGTCTGACAAAACTGAAAAATGTAAATTTCCAATTTCAACCAAACATGCTAGAAATGCTCCAATTGAGCTAATTAGCTTATGTGAGAATATTACAAACATCTAACAAAATTGAAAAATGTAAATTTCCAATTTCAACCAAACATGCTAGAAATGCTCCAATTGAGCTAATTAGCTTATTGTGAGAATATTGCAATTGTCTGACAAAAGTGAAAAATGTAAATTTCCAATTTCAACCAAACATGCTTGAAATGCTCTAATTGAGCTAATTAGCTTATTGCGAGAATATTACAACCGTCTGACAAAACTGAAAAATGTAAATTTCCAATTTCAACCAAACATGCTAGAAATGCTCCAATTGAGCTAATTAGTTTATTGTGAGAATATTGCAATTGTCTGACAAAAGTGAAAAATGTAAATTTCCAATTTCAACCAAACATGCTAGAAATGCTCCAATTGAGCTAATTAGCTTATTGTGAGAATATTACAAACGTCTGACAAAACTGAAAAATGTGAATTTATAATTTCAACCAAACATGCTAGAAATGCTCCAATTGAGCTAATTAGCTTATTGAGAGAATATTGCAATTGTCTGACAAACGTGAAAAATGTAAAATTCCAATTTCAACCAAACATGCTAGAAATGCTCCAATTGAGCTAATTAGCTTATTGTGAGAATATTGCAATTGTCTGACAAAAGTGAAAAATGTAAATTTCCAATTTCAACCAAACATGCTAGAAATGCTCCAATTGAGCTAATTAGTTTATTGTGAGAATACTACAAACGTCTCACAAAACTGAAAAATGTAAATTTCCAATTTCAACCAAACATGCTAGAAATGCTCCAATTGAGCTAATTAGCTTATTGTGAGAATATTGCAATTGTCCGACAAAAGTGAAAAATGTAAATTTCCAATTTCAACCAAACATGCTAGAAATGCTCCAATTGAGCTAATTAACTTATTGTGAGAATATTGCAATTGTCTGACAAAAGTGAAAAATGTAAATTTCCAATTTCAACCAAACATGCTAGAAATGCTCCAATTGAGCTAATTAGCTTATTGTGAGAATACTACAAACGTCTGACAAAACTGAAAAATGTAAATTTCCAATTTCAACCAAACATGCTAGAAATGCTCCAATTGAGCTAATTAGCTTATTGAGAGATTATTGCAATTGTCTTACAAAAGTGAAAAATGTAAATTTCCAATTTCAACCAAACATGCTAGAAATGCTCCAATTGAGCTAATTAGCTTATTGTGAGAATATTACAAACATCTAACAAAATTGAAAAATGTAAATTTCCAATTTCAACCAAACATGCTAGAAATGCTCCAATTGAGCTAATTAGCTTATTGTGAGAATATTGCAATTGTCTGACAAAAGTGAGAAATGTAAATTTCCAATTTCAACCAAACATGCTTGAAATGCTCTAATTGAGCTAATTAGCTTATTGCGAGAATATTACAAACGTCTGACAAAACTGAAAAATGTAAATTTCCAAATTCAACCAAACATGCTAGAAATGCTCCAATTGAGCTAATTAGCTTATTGTGAGAATATTACAAACGTCTGACAAAACTGAAAAATGTAAATTTCCAATTTCAACCAAACATGCTAGAAATGTTCCAATTGAGCTAATTAGCTTATTGTGAGAATATTGCAATTGTCTGACAAAAGTGAAAAATGTAAATTTCCAATTTCAACCAAACAGGCTAGAAATGCTCCAATTGAGCTAATTAGCTTATTGTGGGAATACTACAAACGTCTGACAAAAGTGAAAAATGTAAATTTCCAATTTCAACCAAACATGCTAGAAATGCTCCAATTGAGCTAATTAGCTTATTGTGAGAATATTACAAACGTCTGAAAAAACTGAAAAATGTAATTTTCCAATTTCAACCAAACATGCTAGAAATGCTCCAATTGAGCTAATTAGCTTATTGTGAGAATATTGCAAATGTCTGACAAAAAAGAAAAATGGAAATTTCCAATTTCAACCAAACATGCTAGAAATGCTCCAATTGAGCTAATTAGCTTATTGAAAGAATATTGCAATTGTCTGACAAAAGTGAAAAATGTAAATTTCCAATTTCAACCAAACATGCTAGAAATGCTCCAATTGAGCTAATTAGCTTATTGTGAGAATATTACAAACGTCTGACAAAACTGAAAAATGTAAATTTCCAATTTCAACCTAACATGCTAGAAATGCTCCAATTGAGCTAATTAGCTTATTGTGAGAATATTACAAACGTCTGACAACTCTAAAAAATGTAAACTTCCAATTTCAACCAAACATGCTAGAAATGCTCCAATTGAGCTAATTAGCTTATTGTGAGAATATTGCAATTGTCTGACAAAAGTGAAAAATGTAAATTTCCAATTTCAACCAAACATGCTAGAAATGCTCAAATTGCGCAAAGAAGCCTACTGCAAGAACTTTAAAAACGTCTGACAAAACTGAAAAATGTAAATTTCCAATTTCAACCAAACATGCTAGAAATGCTCCAATTGAGGTGATTAGCTGATTGAGAGAATATTGCAATTGTCTGACAAAACTGAAAAATGTAAAATTCCAATTTCAACCAAACATGCTAGAAATGCTCCAATTGAGCTAATTAGCTTATTGTGAGAATATTACAAACGTCTGACAACCCTAAAAAATGTAAACTTCCAATTTCAACCAAACATGCTAGAAATGCTCCAATTGAGCTAATTAGCTTATTGTGAGAATATTGCAATTGTCTGACAAAAGTGAAAAATGTAAATTTCCAATTTCAACCAAACATGCTAGAAATGCTCCAATTGAGCTAATTAGCTTATTGTGAGAATATTACAAACGTCTGACAACCCTAAAAAATGTAAACTTCCAATTTCAACCAAACATGCTAGAAATGCTCCAATTGAGCTAATTAGCTTATTGTGAGAATATTGCAATTGTCTGACAAAAGTGAAAAATGTAAATTTCCAATTTCAACCAAACATGCTAAAAATGCTCCAATTGAGCTAATTAGCTTATTGTGAGAATATTGCAATTGTCTGACAAAACTGAAAAATGTAAATTTCCAATTTCAACCAAACATGCTAGAAATGCTCCAATTGAGCTAATTAGCTTATTGTGAGAATATTACAAACGTCTAACAAAATTGAAAAATGTAAATTTCCAATTTCAACCAAACATGCTAAAAATGCTCCAATTGAGCTAATTAGCTTATTGTGAGAATATTACAAATGTCTGACAAAACTGAAAAATTTAAATTTCCAATTTCAACCAAACATGCTAGAAATGCTCCAATTGAGCTAATTAGCTTATTGTGAGAATATTACAAACGTCTGACAAAACTGAAAAATGTAAATTTCCAATTTCAACCAAACATGCTAGAAATGCTCCAATTGAGCTAATTAGCTTATTGTGAGAATATTGCAATTGTCTGACAAAAGTGAAAAATGTAAATTTCCAATTTCAACCAAACATGCTAGAAATTCTCCAATTGAGCTAATTAGCTTATTGTGGGAATATTACAAACGTCTGACAAAAGTGAAAAATGTAAATTTCCAATTTCAACCAAACACGCTAGAATTGCTCCAATTGAGCTAATTAGCTTATTGTGAGAATATTGCAATTGTCTGACAAAAGTGAAAAATGTAAATTTCCAATTTCAACCAAACATGCTAGAAATGCTCCAATTGAGCTAATTAGCTTATTGTGAGAATATTACAAACGTCTGACAACACTGAAAAATGTAAATTTCCAATTTCAACCAAACATGCTAGAAATGCTCAAATTGCGCAAATAAGCCTACTGTCAGAATTTTACAAACGTCTGACAAAAGTGAAAAATGTAAATTTCCAATTTCAACCAAACATGCTAGAAATGCTCCAATTGAGCTAATTAGCTTATTGTGGGAATATTACAAACGTCTGACAACACTGAAAAATGTCAATTTCTAATTTCAACCAAACATGCTAGAAATGCTCCAATTGAGCTAATTAGCTTATTGTGAGAATATTGCAATTGTCTGACTAAAGTGAAAAATGTAAATTTCCAATTTCAACCAAACATGCTAGAAATGCTCCAATTGAGCTAATTAGCTTATTGTGAGAATACTACAAACGTCTGACAAAACTGAAAAATGTAAATTTCCAATTTCAACCAAACATGCTAGAAATGCTCCAATTGAGCTAATTAGCTTATGTGAGAATATTACAAACATCTAACAAAATTGAAAAATGTAAATTTCCAATTTCAACCAAACATGCTAGAAATGCTCAAATTGAGCTAATTAGCTTATTGTGAGAATATTGCAATTGTCTGACAAAAGTGAAAAATGTAAATTTCCAATTTCAACCAAACATGCTTGAAATGCTCTAATTGAGCTAATTAGCTTATTGCGAGAATATTACAACCGTCTGACAAAACTGAAAAATGTAAATTTCCAATTTCAACCAAACATGCTAGAAATGCTCCAATTGAGCTAATTAGTTTATTGTGAGAATATTGCAATTGTCTGACAAAAGTGAAAAATGTAAATTTCCAATTTCAACCAAACATGCTAGAAATGCTCCAATTGAGCTAATTAGCTTATTGTGAGAATATTACAAACGTCTGACAAAACTGAAAAATGTGAATTTATAATTTCAACCAAACATGCTAGAAATGCTCCAATTGAGCTAATTAGCTTATTGAGAGAATATTGCAATTGTCTGACAAACGTGAAAAATGTAAAATTCCAATTTCAACCAAACATGCTAGAAATGCTCCAATTGAGCTAATTAGCTTATTGTGAGAATATTGCAATTGTCTGACAAAAGTGAAAAATGTAAATTTCCAATTTCAACCAAACATGCTAGAAATGCTCCAATTGAGCTAATTAGTTTATTGTGAGAATACTACAAACGTCTCACAAAACTGAAAAATGTAAATTTCCAATTTCAACCAAACATGCTAGAAATGCTCCAATTGAGCTAATTAGCTTATTGTGAGAATATTGCAATTGTCCGACAAAAGTGAAAAATGTAAATTTCCAATTTCAACCAAACATGCTAGAAATGCTCCAATTGAGCTAATTAACTTATTGTGAGAATATTGCAATTGTCTGACAAAAGTGAAAAATGTAAATTTCCAATTTCAACCAAACATGCTAGAAATGCTCCAATTGAGCTAATTAGCTTATTGTGAGAATACTACAAACGTCTGACAAAACTGAAAAATGTAAATTTCCAATTTCAACCAAACATGCTAGAAATGCTCCAATTGAGCTAATTAGCTTATTGAGAGATTATTGCAATTGTCTTACAAAAGTGAAAAATGTAAATTTCCAATTTCAACCAAACATGCTAGAAATGCTCCAATTGAGCTAATTAGCTTATTGTGAGAATATTACAAACATCTAACAAAATTGAAAAATGTAAATTTCCAATTTCAACCAAACATGCTAGAAATGCTCCAATTGAGCTAATTAGCTTATTGTGAGAATATTGCAATTGTCTGACAAAAGTGAGAAATGTAAATTTCCAATTTCAACCAAACATGCTTGAAATGCTCTAATTGAGCTAATTAGCTTATTGCGAGAATATTACAAACGTCTGACAAAACTGAAAAATGTAAATTTCCAAATTCAACCAAACATGCTAGAAATGCTCCAATTGAGCTAATTAGCTTATTGTGAGAATATTACAAACGTCTGACAAAACTGAAAAATGTAAATTTCCAATTTCAACCAAACATGCTAGAAATGTTCCAATTGAGCTAATTAGCTTATTGTGAGAATATTGCAATTGTCTGACAAAAGTGAAAAATGTAAATTTCCAATTTCAACCAAACAGGCTAGAAATGCTCCAATTGAGCTAATTAGCTTATTGTGGGAATACTACAAACGTCTGAAAAAAGTGAAAAATGTAAATTTCCAATTTCAACCAAACATGCTAGAAATGCTCCAATTGAGCTAATTAGCTTATTGTGAGAATATTACAAACGTCTGAAAAAACTGAAAAATGTAATTTTCCAATTTCAACCAAACATGCTAGAAATGCTCCAATTGAGCTAATTAGCTTATTGTGAGAATATTGCAAATGTCTGACAAAAAAGAAAAATGGAAATTTCCAATTTCAACCAAACATGCTAGAAATGCTCCAATTGAGCTAATTAGCTTATTGAAAGAATATTGCAATTGTCTGACAAAAGTGAAAAATGTAAATTTCCAATTTCAACCAAACATGCTAGAAATGCTCCAATTGAGCTAATTAGCTTATTGTGAGAATATTACAAACGTCTGACAAAACTGAAAAATGTAAATTTCCAATTTCAACCTAACATGCTAGAAATGCTCCAATTGAGCTAATTAGCTTATTGTGAGAATATTACAAACGTCTGACAACTCTAAAAAATGTAAACTTCCAATTTCAACCAAACATGCTAGAAATGCTCCAATTGAGCTAATTAGCTTATTGTGAGAATATTGCAATTGTCTGACAAAAGTGAAAAATGTAAATTTCCAATTTCAACCAAACATGCTAGAAATGCTCAAATTGCGCAAAGAAGCCTACTGCAAGAATTTTAAAAACGTCTGACAAAACTGAAAAATGTAAATTTCCAATTTCAACCAAACATGCTAGAAATGCTCCAATTGAGGTGATTAGCTGATTGAGAGAATATTGCAATTGTCTGACAAAACTGAAAAATGTAAAATTCCAATTTCAACCAAACATGCTAGAAATGCTCCAATTGAGCTAATTAGCTTATTGTGAGAATATTACAAACGTCTGACAACCCTAAAAAATGTAAACTTCCAATTTCAACCAAACATGCTAGAAATGCTCCAATTGAGCTAATTAGCTTATTGTGAGAATATTGCAATTGTCTGACAAAAGTGAAAAATGTAAATTTCCAATTTCAACCAAACATGCTAGAAATGCTCCAATTGAGCTAATTAGCTTATTGTGAGAATATTACAAACGTCTGACAACCCTAAAAAATGTAAACTTCCAATTTCAACCAAACATGCTAGAAATGCTCCAATTGAGCTAATTAGCTTATTGTGAGAATATTGCAATTGTCTGACAAAAGTGAAAAATGTAAATTTCCAATTTCAACCAAACATGCTAGAAATGCTCCAATTGAGCTAATTAGCTTATTGTGAGAATATTACAAACGTCTGACAACCCTAAAATATGTAAACTTCCAATTTCAACCAACCATGCTAGAAATGCTCCAATTGAGCTAATTAGCTTATTGTGAGAATATTGCAATTGTCTGACAAAAGTGAGAAATGTAAATTTCCAATTTCAACCAAACATGCTTGAAATGCTCTAATTGAGCTAATTAGCTTATTGCGAGAATATTACAAACGTATGACAACACTGAAAAATGTCAATTTTTAATTTCAACCAAACATGCTAGAAATGCTCCAATTGAGCTAATTAGCTTACTGAGAGAATATTGCAATTGTCTGACAAAAGTGAAAAATGTAAATTTCCAATTTCAACCAAACATGCTAGAAATGCTCCAATTGAGCTAATTAGCTTATTGTGAGAATATTGCAATTGTCTGACAAAAGTGAAAAATGTAAATTTCCAATTTCAACCAAACATGCTAGAAATGCTCCAATTGAGCTAATTAGCTTATTGTGAGAATACTACAAACGTCTGACAAAACTGAAAAATGTAAATTTCCAATTTCAACCAAACATGCTAGAAATGCTCCAATTGAGCTAATTAGCTTACGTGAGAATATTACAAACATCTAACAAAATTGAAAAATGTAAATTTCCAATTTCAACCAAACATGCTAGAAATGCTCCAATTGAGCTAATTAGCTTATTGTGAGAATATTGCAATTGTCTGACAAAAGTGAAAAATGTAAATTTCCAATTTCAACCAAACATGCTTGAAATGCTCTAATTGAGCTAATTAGCTTATTGCGAGAATATTACAAACGTCTGACAAAACTGAAAAATGTAAATTTCCAATTTCAACCAAACATGCTAGAAATGCTCCAATTGAGCTAATTAGTTTATTGTGAGAATATTGCAATTGTCTGACAAAAGTGAAAAATGTAAATTTCCAATTTCAACCAAACATGATAGAAATGCTCCAATTGAGCGAATTAGCTTATTGTGAGAATATTACAAACGTCTGACAAAACTGAAAAATGTGAATTTATAATTTCAACCAAACATGCTAGAAATGCTCCAATTGAGCTAATTAGCTTATTGAGAGAATATTGCAATTGTCTGACAAACGTGAAAAATGTAAAATTCCAATTTCAACCAAACATGCTAGAAATGCTCCAATTGAGCTAATTAGCTTATTGTGAGAATATTGCAATTGTCTGACAAAAGTGAAAAATGTAAATTTCCAATTTCAACCAAACATGCTAGAAATTCTCCAATTGAGCTAATTAGTTTATTGTGAGAATACTACAAACGTCTCACAAAACTGAAAAATGTGAATTTCCAATTTCAACCAAACATGCTAGAAATGCTCCAATTGAGCTAATTAGCTTATTGTGAGAATATTGCAATTGTCCGACAAAAGTGAAAAATGTAAATTTCCAATTTCAACCAAACATGCTAGAAATGCTCCAATTGAGCTAATTAGCTCATTGTGAGAATATTGCAATTGTCTGACAAAAGTGAAAAATGTAAATTTCCAATTTCAACCAAACATGCTAGAAATGCTCCAATTGAGCTAATTAGCTTATTGTGAGAATACTACAAACGTCTGACAAAACTGAAAAATGTAAATTTCCAATTTCAACCAAACATGCTAGAAATGCTCCAATTGAGCTAATTAGCTTATTGAGAGATTATTGCAATTGTCTTACAAAAGTGAAAAATGTACATTTCCAATTTCAACCAAACATGCTAGAAATGCTCCAATTGAGCTAATTAGCTTATTGTGAGAATATTACAAACATCTAACAAAATTGAAAAATGTAAATTTCCAATTTCAACCAAACATGCTAGAAATGCTCCAATTGAGCTAATTAGCTTATTGTGAGAATATTGCAATTGTCTGACAAAAGTGAGAAATGTAAATTTCCAATTTCAACCAAACATGCTTGAAATGCTCTAATTGAGCTAATTAGCTTATTGCGAGAATATTACAAACGTCTGACAAAACTGAAAAATGTAAATTTCCAAATTCAACCAAACATGCTAGAAATGCTCCAATTGAGCTAATTAGCTTATTGTGAGAATATTACAAACGTCTGACAAAACTGAAAAATGTAAATTTCCAATTTCAACCAAACATGCTAGAAATGTTCCAATTGAGCTAATTAGCTTATTGTGAGAATATTGCAATTGTCTGACAAAAGTGAAAAATGTAAATTTCCAATTTCAACCAAACAGGCTAGAAATGCTCCAATTGAGCTAATTAGCTTATTGTGGGAATACTACAAACGTCTGACAAAAGTGAAAAATGTAAATTTCCAATTTCAACCAAACATGCTAGAAATGCTCCAATTGAGCTAATTAGCTTATTGTGAGAATATTACAAACGTCTGAAAAAACTGAAAAATGTAATTTTCCAATTTCAACCAAACATGCTAGAAATGCTCCAATTGAGCTAATTAGCTTATTGTGAGAATATTGCAAATGTCTGACAAAAAAGAAAAATGGAAATTTCCAATTTCAACCAAACATGCTAGAAATGCTCCAATTGAGCTAATTAGCTTATTGAAAGAATATTGCAATTGTCTGACAAAAGTGAAAAATGTAAATTTCCAATTTCAACCAAACATGCTAGAAATGCTCCAATTGAGCTAATTAGCTTATTGTGAGAATATTACAAACGTCTGACAAAACTGAAAATTGTAAATTTCCAATTTCAACCTAACATGCTAGAAATGCTCCAATTGAGCTAATTAGCTTATTGTGAGAATATTACAAACGTCTGACAACTCTAAAAAATGTAAACTTCCAATTTCAACCAAACATGCTAGAAATGCTCCAATTGAGCTAATTAGCTTATTGTGAGAATATTGCAATTGTCTGACAAAAGTGAAAAATGTAAATTTCCAATTTCAACCAAACATGCTAGAAATGCTCAAATTGCGCAAAGAAGCCTACTGCAAGAATTTTAAAAACGTCTGACAAAACTGAAAAATGTAAATTTCCAATTTCAACCAAACATGCTAGAAATGCTCCAATTGAGCTAATTAGCTTATTGTGAGAATATTGCAATTGTCTGACAAAACTGAAAAATGTAAATTTCCAATTTCAACCAAACATGCTAGAAATGCTCAAATTGCGCAAAGAAGCCTACTGCAAGAATTTTAAAAACGTCTGACAAAACTGAAAAATGTAAATTTCCAATTTCAACCAAACATGCTAGAAATGCTCCAATTGAGGTGATTAGCTGATTGAGAGAATATTGCAATTGTCTGACAAAACTGAAAAATGTAAAATTCCAATTTCAACCAAACATGCTAGAAATGCTCCAATTGAGCTAATTAGCTTATTGTGAGAATATTACAAACGTCTGACAACCCTAAAAAATGTAAACTTCCAATTTCAACCAAACATGCTAGAAATGCTCCAATTGAGCTAATTAGCTTATTGTGAGAATATTGCAATTGTCTGACAAAAGTGAAAAATGTAAATTTCCAATTTCAACCAAACATGCTAGAAATGCTCCAATTGAGCTAATTAGCTTATTGTGAGAATATTACAAACGTCTGACAACCCTAAAAAATGTAAACTTCCAATTTCAACCAAACATGCTAGAAATGCTCCAATTGAGCTAATTAGCTTATTGTGAGAATATTGCAATTGTCTGACAAAAGTGAGAAATGTAAATTTCCAATTTCAACCAAACATGCTTGAAATGCTCTAATTGAGCTAATTAGCTTATTGTGAGAATATTACAAACGTCTGACAACTCTAAAAAATGTAAACTTCCAATTTCAACCAAACATGCTAGAAATGCTCCAATTGAGCTAATTAGCTTATTGTGAGAATATTGCAATTGTCTGACAAAAGTGAAAAATGTAAATTTCCAATTTCAACCAAACATGCTAGAAATTCTCCAATTGAGCTAATTAGTTTATTGTGAGAATACTACAAACGTCTCACAAAACTGAAAAATGTAAATTTCCAATTTCAACCAAACATGCTAGAAATGCTCCAATTGAGCTAATTAGCTTATTGTGAGAATATTGCAATTGTCCGACAAAAGTGAAAAATGTAAATTTCCAATTTCAACCAAACATGCTAGAAATGCTCCAATTGAGCTAATTAGCTCATTGTGAGAATATTGCAATTGTCTGACAAAAGTGAAAAATGTAAATTTCCAATTTCAACCAAACATGCTAGAAATGCTCCAATTGAGCTAATTAGCTTATTGTGAGAATACTACAAACGTCTGACAAAACTGAAAAATGTAAATTTCCAATTTCAACCAAACATGCTAGAAATGCTCCAATTGAGCTAATTAGCTTATTGAGAGATTATTGCAATTGTCTTACAAAAGTGAAAAATGTAAATTTCCAATTTCAACCAAACATGCTAGAAATGCTCCAATTGAGCTAATTAGCTTATTGTGAGAATATTACAAACATCTAACAAAATTGAAAAATGTAAATTTCCAATTTCAACCAAACATGCTAGAAATGCTCCAATTGAGCTAATTAGCTTATTGTGAGAATATTGCAATTGTCTGACAAAAGTGAGAAATGTAAATTTCCAATTTCAACCAAACATGCTTGAAATGCTCTAATTGAGCTAATTAGCTTATTGCGAGAATATTACAAACGTCTGACAAAACTGAAAAATGTAAATTTCCAAATTCAACCAAACATGCTAGAAATGCTCCAATTGAGCTAATTAGCTTATTGTGAGAATATTACAAACGTCTGACAAAACTGAAAAATGTAAATTTCCAATTTCAACCAAACATGCTAGAAATGTTCCAATTGAGCTAATTAGCTTATTGTGAGAATATTGCAATTGTCTGACAAAAGTGAAAAATGTAAATTTCCAATTTCAACCAAACAGGCTAGAAATGCTCCAATTGAGCTAATTAGCTTATTGTGGGAATACTACAAACGTCTGACAAAAGTGAAAAATGTAAATTTCCAATTTCAACCAAACATGCTAGAAATGCTCCAATTGAGCTAATTAGCTTATTGTGAGAATATTACAAACGTCTGAAAAAACTGAAAAATGTAATTTTCCAATTTCAACCAAACATGCTAGAAATGCTCCAATTGAGCTAATTAGCTTATTGTGAGAATATTGCAAATGTCTGACAAAAAAGAAAAATGGAAATTTCCAATTTCAACCAAACATGCTAGAAATGCTCCAATTGAGCTAATTAGCTTATTGAAAGAATATTGCAATTGTCTGACAAAAGTGAAAAATGTAAATTTCCAATTTCAACCAAACATGCTAGAAATGCTCCAATTGAGCTAATTAGCTTATTGTGAGAATATTACAAACGTCTGACAAAACTGAAAAATGTAAATTTCCAATTTCAACCTAACATGCTAGAAATGCTCCAATTGAGCTAATTAGCTTATTGTGAGAATATTACAAACGTCTGACAACTCTAAAAAATGTAAACTTCCAATTTCAACCAAACATGCTAGAAATGCTCCAATTGAGCTAATTAGCTTATTGTGAGAATATTGCAATTGTCTGACAAAAGTGAAAATGTAAATTTCCAATTTCAACCAAACATGCTAGAAATGCTCAAATTGCGCAAAGAAGCCTACTGCAAGAATTTTAAAAACGTCTGACAAAACTGAAAAATGTAAATTTCCAATTTCAACCAAACATGCTAGAAATGCTCCAATTGAGGTGACTAGCTGATTGAGAGAATATTGCAATTGTCTGACAAAACTGAAAAATGTAAAATTCCAATTTCAACCAAACATGCTAGAAATGCTCCAATTGAGCTAATTAGCTTATTGTGAGAATATTACAAACGTCTGACAACCCTAAAAAATGTAAACTTCCAATTTCAACCAAACATGCTAGAAATGCTCCAATTGAGCTAATTAGCTTATTGTGAGAATATTGCAATTGTCTGACAAAAGTGAAAAATGTAAATTTCCAATTTCAACCAAACATGCTAGAAATGCTCCAATTGAGCTAATTAGCTTATTGTGAGAATATTACAAACGTCTGACAACCCTAAAAAATGTAAACTTCCAATTTCAACCAAACATGCTAGAAATGCTCCAATTGAGCTAATTAGCTTATTGTGAGAATATTGCAATTGTCTGACAAAAGTGAGAAATGTAAATTTCCAATTTCAACCAAACATGCTTGAAATGCTCTAATTGAGCTAATTAGCTTATTGCGAGAATATTACAAACGTATGACAACACTGAAAAATGTCAATTTCTAATTTCAACCAAACATGCTAGAAATGCTCCAATTGATCTAATTAGCTTATTGAGAGAATATTGCAATTGTCTGACAAAAGTGAAAAATGTAAATTTCCAATTTCAACCAAACATGCTAGAAATGCTCCAATTGAGCTAATTAGCTTATTGTGAGAATATTGCAATTGTCTGACAAAAGTGAAAAATGTAAATTTCCAATTTCAACCAAACATGCTAGAAATGCTCCAATTGAGCTAATTAGCTTATTGTGAGAATACTACAAACGTCTGACAAAACTGAAAAATGTAAATTTCCAATTTCAACCAAACATGCTAGAAATGCTCCAATTGAGCTAATTAGCTTATTGTGAGAATACTACAAACGTCTGACAAAACTGAAAAATGTAAATTTCCAATTTCAACCAAACATGCTAGAAATGCTCCAATTGAGCTAATTAGCTTATTGAGAGATTATTGCAATTGTCTTACAAAAGTGAAAAATGTAAATTTCCAATTTCAACCAAACATGCTAGAAATGCTCCAATTGAGCTAATTAGCTTATTGTGAGAATATTACAAACATCTAACAAAATTGAAAAATGTAAATTTCCAATTTCAACCAAACATGCTAGAAATGCTCCAATTGAGCTAATTAGCTTATTGTGAGAATATTGCAATTGTCTGACAAAAGTGAGAAATGTAAATTTCCAATTTCAACCAAACATGCTTGAAATGCTCTAATTGAGCTAATTAGCTTATTGCGAGAATATTACAAACGTCTGACAAAACTGAAAAATGTAAATTTCCAAATTCAACCAAACATGCTAGAAATGCTCCAATTGAGCTAATTAGCTTATTGTGAGAATATTACAAACGTCTGACAAAACTGAAAAATGTAATTTTCCGATTTCAACCAAACATGCTAGAAATGCTCCAATTGAGCTAATTAGCTTATTGTGAGAATATTACAAACGTCTGACAACTCTAAAAAATGTAAACTTCCAATTTCAACCAAACATGCTAGAAATGCTCCAATTGAGCTAATTAGCTTATTGAAAGAATATTGCAATTGTCTGACAAAAGTGAAAAATGTAAATTTCCAATTTCAACCAAACATGCTAGAAATGCTCCAATTGAGCTAATTAGCTTATTGTGAGAATATTACAAACGTCTGACAAAACTGAAAAATGTAAATTTCCAAGTTCAACCTAACATGCTAGAAATGCTCCAATTGAGCTAATTAGCTTATTGTGAGAATATTACAAACGTCTGACAACTCTAAAAAATGTAAACTTCCAATTTCAACCAAACATGCTAGAAATGCTCCAATTGAGCTAATTAGCTTATTGTGAGAATATTGCAATTGTCTGACAAAAGTGAAAAATGTAAATTTCCAATTTCAACCAAACATGCTAGAAATGCTCAAATTGCGCAAAGAAGCCTACTGCAAGAATTTTAAAAACGTCTGAAAAAACTGAAAAATGTAAATTTCCAATTTCAACCAAACATGCTAGAAATGCTCCAATTGAGGTGATTAGCTGATTGAGAGAATATTGCAATTGTCTGACAAAACTGAAAAATGTAAAATTCCAATTTCAACCAAACATGCTAGAAATGCTCCAATTGAGCTAATTAGCTTATTGTGAGAATATTACAAACGTCTGACAACCCTAAAAAATGTAAACTTCCAATTTCAACCAAACATGCTAGAAATGCTCCAATTGAGCTAATTAGCTTATTGTGAGAATATTGCAATTGTCTGACAAAAGTGAAAAATGTAAATTTCCAATTTCAACCAAACATGCTAGAAATGCTCCAATTGAGCTAATTAGCTTATTGTGAGAATATTACAAACGTCTGACAACCCTAAAAAATGTAAATTTCCAATTTCAACCAAACATGCTAGAAATGCTCCAATTGAGCTAATTAGCTTATTGTGAGAATATTGCAATTGTCTGACAAAAGTGAGAAATGTAAATTTCCAATTTCAACCAAACATGCTTGAAATGCTCTAATTGAGCTAATTAGCTTATTGCGAGAATATTACAAACGTATGACAACACTGAAAAATGTCAATTTCTAATTTCAACCAAACATGCTAGAAATGCTCCAATTGAGCTAATTAGCTTATTGAGAGAATATTGCAATTGTCTGACAAAAGTGAAAAATGTAAATTTCCAATTTCAACCAAACATGCTAGAAATGCTCCAATTGAGCTAATTAGCTTATTGTGAGAATATTGCAATTGTCTGACAAAAGTGAAAAATGTAAATTTCCAATTTCAACCAAACATGCTAGAAATGCTCCAATTGAGCTAATTAGCTTATTGTGAGAATACTACAAACGTCTGACAAAACTGAAAAATGTAAATTTCCAATTTCAACCA
Organism: Watersipora subatra; assembly: GCF_963576615.1. Taxonomy (NCBI): domain Eukaryota; kingdom Metazoa; phylum Bryozoa; class Gymnolaemata; order Cheilostomatida; family Watersiporidae; genus Watersipora; species Watersipora subatra. The sequence continues at coordinate 817,510 of NW_027045297.1, forward strand.
ATCATGCTAGAAATGCTCCAATTGAGCTAATTAGCTTATTGTGAGAATACTACAAACGTCTGACAAAACTGAAAAATGTAAATTTCCAATTTCAACCAAACATGCTAGAAATGCTCCAATTGAGCTAATTAGCTTATTGAGAGATTATTGCAATTGTCTTACAAAAGTGAAAAATGTAAATTTCCAATTTCAACCAAACATGCTAGAAATGCTCCAATTGAGCTAATTAGCTTATTGTGAGAATATTACAAACATCTAACAAAATTGAAAAATGTAAATTTCCAATTTCAACCAAACATGCTAGAAATGCTCCAATTGAGCTAATTAGCTTATTGTGAGAATATTGCAATTGTCTGACAAAAGTGAGAAATGTAAATTTCCAATTTCAACCAAACATGCTTGAAATGCTCTAATTGAGCTAATTAGCTTATTGCGAGAATATTACAAACGTCTGACAAAACTGAAAAATGTAAATTTCCAAATTCAACCAAACATGCTAGAAATGCTCCAATTGAGCTAATTAGCTTATTGTGAGAATATTACAAACGTCTGACAAAACTGAAAAATGTAATTTTCCAATTTCAACCAAACATGCTAGAAATGCTCCAATTGAGCTAATTAGCTTATTGTGAGAATATTACAAACGTCTGACAACTCTAAAAAATGTAAACTTCCAATTTCAACCAAACATGCTAGAAATGCTCCAATTGAGCTAATTAGCTTATTGTGAGAATATTGCAATTGTCTGACAAAAGTGAAAAATGTAAATTTCCAATTTCAACCAAACATGCTAGAAATGCTCAAATTGCGCAAAGAAGCCTACTGCAAGAATTTTAAAAACGTCTGACAAAACTGAAAAATGTAAATTTCCAATTTCAACCAAACATGCTAGAAATGCTCCAATTGAGGTGATTAGCTGATTGAGAGAATATTGCAATTGTCTGACAAAACTGAAAAATGTAAAATTCCAATTTCAACCAAACATGCTAGAAATGCTCCAATTGAGCTAATTAGCTTATTGTGAGAATATTGCAATTGTCTGACAAAAGTGAAAAATGTAAATTTCCAATTTCAACCAAACATGCTAGAAATGCTCCAATTGAGCTAATTAGCTTATTGTGAGAATATTACAAACGTCTGACAACCCTAAAAAATGTAAACTTCCAATTTCAACCAAACATGCTAGAAATGCTCCAATTGAGCTAATTAGCTTATTGTGAGAATATTGCAATTGTCTGACAAAAGTGAGAAATGTAAATTTCCAATTTCAACCAAACATGCTTGAAATGCTCTAATTGAGCTAATTAGCTTATTGCGAGAATATTACAAACGTATGACAACACTGAAAAATGTCAATTTCTAATTTCAACCAAACATGCTAGAAATGCTCCAATTGAGCTAATTAGCTTATTGTGAGAATATTGCAATTGTCTGACAAAAGTGAAAAATGTAAATTTCCAATTTCAACCAAACATGCTAGAAATGCTCCAATTGAGCTAATTAGTTTATTGTGAGAATACTACAAACGTCTCACAAAACTGAAAAATGTAAATTTCCAATTTCAACCAAACATGCTAGAAATGCTCCAATTGAGCTAATTAGCTTATTGTGAGAATATTACAAACGTCTGACAAAACTGAAAAATGTAAATTTCCAATTTCAACCAAACATGCTAGAAATGTTCCAATTGGGCTAATTAGCTTATTGTGAGAATATTGCAATTGTCTGACAAAAGTGAAAAATGTAAATTTCCAATTTCAACCAAACTGGCTAGAAATGCTCCAATTGAGCTAATTAGCGTATTGTGGGAATACTACAAATGTCTGACAAAAGTGAAAAATGTAAATTTCCAATTTCAACCAAACATGCTAGAAATGCTCCAATTGAGCTAATTAGCTTATTGTGAGAATATTGCAATTGTCTGACAAAAGTGAAAAATGTAAATTTCCAATTTCAACCAAACATGCTAGAAATGCTCCAATTGAGCTAATTAGCTTATTGTGAGAATACTACAAACGTCTGACAAAACTGAAAAATGTAAATTTCCAATTTCAACCAAACATGCTAGAAATGCTCCAATTGAGCTAATTAGCTTATGTGAGAATATTACAAACATCTAACAAAATTGAAAAATGTAAATTTCCAATTTCAACCAAACATGCTAGAAATGCTCCAATTGAGCTAATTAGCTTATTGTGAGAATATTGCAATTGTCTGACAAAAGTGAAAAATGTAAATTTCCAATTTCAACCAAACATGCTTGAAATGCTCTAATTGAGCTAATTAGCTTATTGCGAGAATATTACAAACGTCTGACAAAACTGAAAAATGTAAATTTCTAATTTCAACCAAACATGCTAGAAATGCTCCAATTGAGCTAATTAGCTTATTGTGAGAATATTACAAACGTCTGACAAAACTGAAAAAAGTGAATTTATAATTTCAACCAAACATGCTAGAAATGCTCCAATTGAGCTAATTAGCTTATTGAGAGAATATTGCATTTGTCTGACAAACGTGAAAAATGTAAAATTCCAATTTCAACCAAACATGCTAGAAATGCTCCAATTGAGCTAATTAGCTTATTGTGAGAATATTGCAATTGTCTGACAAAAGTGAAAAATGTAAATTTCCAATTTCAACCAAACATGCTAGAAATGCTCCAATTGAGCTAATTAGTTTATTGTGAGAATACTACAAACGTCTCACAAAACTGAAAAATGTAAATTTCCAATTTCAACCAAACATGCTAGAAATGCTCCAATTGAGCTAATTAGCTTACTGTGAGAATATTGCAATTGTCCGACAAAAGTGAAAAATGTAAATTTCCAATTTCAACCAAACATGCTAGAAATGCTCCAATTGAGCTAATTAGCTTATTGTGAGAATATTGCAATTGTCTGACAAAAGTGAAAAATGTAAATTTCCAATTTCAACCAAACATGCTAGAAATGCTCCAATTGAGCTAATTAGCTTATTGTGAGAATACTACAAACGTCTGACAAAACTGAAAAATGTAAATTTCCAATTTCAACCAAACATGCTAGAAATGCTCCAATTGAGCTAATTAGCTTATTGAGAGATTATTGCAATTGTCTTACAAAAGTGAAAAATGTAAATTTCCAATTTCAACCAAACATGCTAGAAATGCTCCAATTGAGCTAATTAGCTTATTGTGAGAATATTACAAACATCTAACAAAATTGAAAAATGTAAATTTCCAATTTCAACCAAACATGCTAGAAATGCTCCAATTGAGCTAATTAGCTTATTGTGAGAATATTGCAATTGTCTGACAAAAGTGAGAAATGTAAATTTCCAATTTCAACCAAACATGCTTGAAATGCTCTAATTGAGCTAATTAGCTTATTGCGAGAATATTACAAACGTCTGACAAAACTGAAAAATGTAAATTTCCAAATTCAACCAAACATGCTAGAAATGCTCCAATTGAGCTAATTAGCTTATTGTGAGAATATTACAAACGTCTGACAAAAGTGAAAAATGTAAATTTCCAATTTCAACCAAACATGCTAGAAATGTTCCAATTGAGCTAATTAGCTTATTGTGAGAATATTGCAATTGTCTGACAAAAGTGAAAAATGTAAATTTCCAATTTCAACCAAACAGGCTAGAAATGCTCCAATTGAGCTAATTAGCTTATTGTGGGAATACTACAAACGTCTGACAAAAGTGAAAAATGTAAATTTCCAATTTCAACCAAACATGCTAGAAATGCTCCAATTGAGCTAATTAGCTTATTGTGAGAATATTACAAACGTCTGAAAAAACTGAAAAATGTAATTTTCCAATTTCAACCAAACATGCTAGAAATGCTCCAATTGAGCTAATTAGCTTATTGTGAGAATATTGCAAATGTCTGACAAAAAAGAAAAATGGAAATTTCCAATTTCAACCAAACATGCTAGAAATGCTCCAATTGAGCTAATTAGCTTATTGAAAGAATATTGCAATTGTCTGACAAAAGTGAAAAATGTAAATTTCCAATTTCAACCAAACATGCTAGAAATGCTCCAATTGAGCTAATTAGCTTATTGTGAGAATATTACAAACGTCTGACAAAACTGAAAAATGTAAATTTCCAATTTCAACCTAACATGCTAGAAATGCTCCAATTGAGCTAATTAGCTTATTGTGAGAATATTACAAACGTCTGACAACTCTAAAAAATGTAAACTTCCAATTTCAACCAAACATGCTAGAAATGCTCCAATTGAGCTAATTAGCTTATTGTGAGAATATTGCAATTGTCTGACAAAAGTGAAAAATGTAAATTTCCAATTTCAACCAAACATGCTAGAAATGCTCAAATTGCGCAAAGAAGCCTACTGCAAGAATTTTAAAAACGTCTGACAAAACTGAAAAATGTAAATTTCCAATTTCAACCAAACATGCTAGAAATGCTCCAATTGAGGTGATTAGCTGATTGAGAGAATATTGCAATTGTCTGACAAAACTGAAAAATGTAAAATTCCAATTTCAACCAAACATGCTAGAAATGCTCCAATTGAGCTAATTAGCTTATTGTGAGAATATTACAAACGTCTGACAACCCTAAAAAATGTAAACTTCCAATTTCAACCAAACATGCTAGAAATGCTCCAATTGAGCTAATTAGCTTATTGTGAGAATATTGCAATTGTCTGACAAAAGTGAAAAATGTAAATTTCCAATTTCAACCAAACATGCTAGAAATGCTCCAATTGAGCTAATTAGCGTATTGTGAGAATATTACAAACGTCTGACAACCCTAAAAAATGTAAACTTCCAATTTCAACCAAACATGCTAGAAATGCTCCAATTGAGCTAATTAGCTTATTGTGAGAATATTGCAATTGTCTGACAAAAGTGAGAAATGTAAATTTCCAATTTCAACCAAACATGCTTGAAATGCTCTAATTGAGCTAATTAGCTTATTGCGAGAATATTACAAACGTATGACAACACTGAAAAATGTCAATTTCTAATTTCAACCAAACATGCTAGAAATGCTCCAATTGAGCTAATTAGCTTATTGAGAGAATATTGCAATTGTCTGACAAAAGTGAAAAATGTAAATTTCCAATTTCAACCAAACATGCTAGAAATGCTCCAATTGAGCTAATTAGCTTATTGTGAGAATATTGCAATTGTCTGACAAAAGTGAAAAATGTAAATTTCCAATTTCAACCAAACATGCTAGAAATGCTCCAATTGAGCTAATTAGTTTATTGTGAGAATACTACAAACGTCTCACAAAACTGAAAAATGTAAATTTCCAATTTCAACCAAACATGCTAGAAATGCTCCAATTGAGCTAATTAGCTTACTGTGAGAATATTGCAATTGTCCGACAAAAGTGAAAAATGTAAATTTCCAATTTCAACCAAACATGCTAGAAATGCTCCAATTGAGCTAATTAGCTTATTGTGAGAATATTGCAATTGTCTGACAAAAGTGAAAAATGTAAATTTCCAATTTCAACCAAACATGCTAGAAATGCTCCAATTGAGCTAATTAGCTTATTGTGAGAATACTACAAACGTCTGACAAAACTGAAAAATGTAAATTTCCAATTTCAACCAAACATGCTAGAAATGCTCCAATTGAGCTAATTAGCTTATTGAGAGATTATTGCAATTGTCTTACAAAAGTGAAAAATGTAAATTTCCAATTTCAACCAAACATGCTAGAAATGCTCCAATTGAGCTAATTAGCTTATTGTGAGAATATTACAAACATCTAACAAAATTGAAAAATGTAAATTTCCAATTTCAACCAAACATGCTAGAAATGCTCCAATTGAGCTAATTAGCTTATTGTGAGAATATTGCAATTGTCTGACAAAAGTGAGAAATGTAAATTTCCAATTTCAACCAAACATGCTTGAAATGCTCTAATTGAGCTAATTAGCTTATTGCGAGAATATTACAAACGTCTGACAAAACTGAAAAATGTAAATTTCCAAATTCAACCAAACATGCTAGAAATGCTCCAATTGAGCTAATTAGCTTATTGTGAGAATATTACAAACGTCTGACAAAACTGAAAAATGTAAATTTCCAATTTCAACCAAACATGCTAGAAATGTTCCAATTGAGCTAATTAGCTTATTGTGAGAATATTGCAATTGTCTGACAAAAGTGAAAAATGTAAATTTCCAATTTCAACCAAACAGGCTAGAAATGCTCCAATTGAGCTAATTAGCTTATTGTGGGAATACTACAAACGTCTGACAAAAGTGAAAAATGTAAATTTCCAATTTCAACCAAACATGCTAGAAATGCTCCAATTGAGCTAATTAGCTTATTGTGAGAATATTACAAACGTCTGAAAAAACTGAAAAATGTAATTTTCCAATTTCAACCAAACATGCTAGAAATGCTCCAATTGAGCTAATTAGCTTATTGCGAGAATATTGCAAATGTTTGACAAAAAAGAAAAATGGAAATTTCCAATTTCAACCAAAATGCTAGAAATGCTCCAATTGAGCTAATTAGCTTATTGAAAGAATATTGCAATTGTCTGACAAAAGTGAAAAATGTAAATTTCCAATTTCAACCAAACATGCTAGAAATGCTCCAATTGAGCTAATTAGCTTATTGTGAGAATATTACAAACGTCTGACAAAACTGAAAAATGTAAATTTCCAATTTCAACCTAACATGCTAGAAATGCTCCAATTGAGCTAATTAGCTTATTGTGAGAATATTACAAACGTCTGACAACTCTAAAAAATGTAAACTTCCAATTTCAACCAAACATGCTAGAAATGCTCCAATTGAGCTAATTAGCTTATTGTGAGAATATTGCAATTGTCTGACAAAAGTGAAAAATGTAAATTTCCAATTTCAACCAAACATGCTAGAAATGCTCAAATTGCGCAAAGAAGCCTACTGCAAGAATTTTAAAAACGTCTGACAAAACTGAAAAATGTAAATTTCCAATTTCAACCAAACATGCTAGAAATGCTCCAATTGAGGTGATTAGCTGATTGAGAGAATATTGCAATTGTCTGACAAAACTGAAAAATGTAAAATTCCAATTTCAACCAAACATGCTAGAAATGCTCCAATTGAGCTAATTAGCTTATTGTGAGAATATTACAAACGTCTGACAACCCTAAAAAATGTAAACTTCCAATTTCAACCAAACATGCTAGAAATGCTCCAATTGAGCTAATTAGCTTATTGTGAGAATATTGCAATTGTCTGACAAAAGTGAAAAATGTAAATTTCCAATTTCAACCAAACATGCTAGAAATGCTCCAATTGAGCTAATTAGCTTATTGTGAGAATATTGCAATTGTCTGACAAAAGTGAGAAATGTAAATTTCCAATTTCAACCAAACATGCTTGAAATGCTCTAATTGAGCTAATTAGCTTATTGCGAGAATATTACAAACGTATGACAACACTGAAAAATGTCAATTTCTAATTTCAACCAAACATGCTAGAAATGCTCCAATTGAGCTAATTAGCTTATTGTGAGAATATTGCAATTGTCTGACAAAAGTGAAAAATGTAAATTTCCAATTTCAACCAAACATGCTAGAAATGCTCCAATTGAGCTAATTAGTTTATTGTGAGAATACTACAAACGTCTCACAAAACTGAAAAATGTAAATTTCCAATTTCAACCAAACATGCTAGAAATGCTCCAATTGAGCTAATTAGCTTATTGTGAGAATATTACAAACGTCTGACAAAACTGAAAAATGTAAATTTCCAATTTCAACCAAACATGCTAGAAATGTTCCAATTGGGCTAATTAGCTTATTGTGAGAATATTGCAATTGTCTGACAAAAGTGAAAAATGTAAATTTCCAATTTCAACCAAACTGGCTAGAAATGCTCCAATTGAGCTAATTAGCGTATTGTGGGAATACTACAAATGTCTGACAAAAGTGAAAAATGTAAATTTCCAATTTCAACCAAACATGCTAGAAATGCTCCAATTGAGCTAATTAGCTTATTGTGAGAATATTGCAATTGTCTGACAAAAGTGAAAAATGTAAATTTCCAATTTCAACCAAACATGCTAGAAATGCTCCAATTGAGCTAATTAGCTTATTGTGAGAATACTACAAACGTCTGACAAAACTGAAAAATGTAAATTTCCAATTTCAACCAAACATGCTAGAAATGCTCCAATTGAGCTAATTAGCTTATGTGAGAATATTACAAACATCTAACAAAATTGAAAAATGTAAATTTCCAATTTCAACCAAACATGCTAGAAATGCTCCAATTGAGCTAATTAGCTTATTGTGAGAATATTGCAATTGTCTGACAAAAGTGAAAAATGTAAATTTCCAATTTCAACCAAACATGCTTGAAATGCTCTAATTGAGCTAATTAGCTTATTGCGAGAATATTACAAACGTCTGACAAAACTGAAAAATGTAAATTTCTAATTTCAACCAAACATGCTAGAAATGCTCCAATTGAGCTAATTAGCTTATTGTGAGAATATTACAAACGTCTGACAAAACTGAAAAAAGTGAATTTATAATTTCAACCAAACATGCTAGAAATGCTCCAATTGAGCTAATTAGCTTATTGAGAGAATATTGCATTTGTCTGACAAACGTGAAAAATGTAAAATTCCAATTTCAACCAAACATGCTAGAAATGCTCCAATTGAGCTAATTAGCTTATTGTGAGAATATTGCAATTGTCTGACAAAAGTGAAAAATGTAAATTTCCAATTTCAACCAAACATGCTAGAAATGCTCCAATTGAGCTAATTAGTTTATTGTGAGAATACTACAAACGTCTCACAAAACTGAAAAATGTAAATTTCCAATTTCAACCAAACATGCTAGAAATGCTCCAATTGAGCTAATTAGCTTACTGTGAGAATATTGCAATTGTCCGACAAAAGTGAAAAATGTAAATTTCCAATTTCAACCAAACATGCTAGAAATGCTCCAATTGAGCTAATTAGCTTATTGTGAGAATATTGCAATTGTCTGACAAAAGTGAAAAATGTAAATTTCCAATTTCAACCAAACATGCTAGAAATGCTCCAATTGAGCTAATTAGCTTATTGTGAGAATACTACAAACGTCTGACAAAACTGAAAAATGTAAATTTCCAATTTCAACCAAACATGCTAGAAATGCTCCAATTGAGCTAATTAGCTTATTGAGAGATTATTGCAATTGTCTTACAAAAGTGAAAAATGTAAATTTCCAATTTCAACCAAACATGCTAGAAATGCTCCAATTGAGCTAATTAGCTTATTGTGAGAATATTACAAACATCTAACAAAATTGAAAAATGTAAATTTCCAATTTCAACCAAACATGCTAGAAATGCTCCAATTGAGCTAATTAGCTTATTGTGAGAATATTGCAATTGTCTGACAAAAGTGAGAAATGTAAATTTCCAATTTCAACCAAACATGCTTGAAATGCTCTAATTGAGCTAATTAGCTTATTGCGAGAATATTACAAACGTCTGACAAAACTGAAAAATGTAAATTTCCAAATTCAACCAAACATGCTAGAAATGCTCCAATTGAGCTAATTAGCTTATTGTGAGAATATTACAAACGTCTGACAAAAGTGAAAAATGTAAATTTCCAATTTCAACCAAACATGCTAGAAATGTTCCAATTGAGCTAATTAGCTTATTGTGAGAATATTGCAATTGTCTGACAAAAGTGAAAAATGTAAATTTCCAATTTCAACCAAACAGGCTAGAAATGCTCCAATTGAGCTAATTAGCTTATTGTGGGAATACTACAAACGTCTGACAAAAGTGAAAAATGTAAATTTCCAATTTCAACCAAACATGCTAGAAATGCTCCAATTGAGCTAATTAGCTTATTGTGAGAATATTACAAACGTCTGAAAAAACTGAAAAATGTAATTTTCCAATTTCAACCAAACATGCTAGAAATGCTCCAATTGAGCTAATTAGCTTATTGTGAGAATATTGCAAATGTCTGACAAAAAAGAAAAATGGAAATTTCCAATTTCAACCAAACATGCTAGAAATGCTCCAATTGAGCTAATTAGCTTATTGAAAGAATATTGCAATTGTCTGACAAAAGTGAAAAATGTAAATTTCCAATTTCAACCAAACATGCTAGAAATGCTCCAATTGAGCTAATTAGCTTATTGTGAGAATATTACAAACGTCTGACAAAACTGAAAAATGTAAATTTCCAATTTCAACCTAACATGCTAGAAATGCTCCAATTGAGCTAATTAGCTTATTGTGAGAATATTACAAACGTCTGACAACTCTAAAAAATGTAAACTTCCAATTTCAACCAAACATGCTAGAAATGCTCCAATTGAGCTAATTAGCTTATTGTGAGAATATTGCAATTGTCTGACAAAAGTGAAAAATGTAAATTTCCAATTTCAACCAAACATGCTAGAAATGCTCAAATTGCGCAAAGAAGCCTACTGCAAGAATTTTAAAAACGTCTGACAAAACTGAAAAATGTAAATTTCCAATTTCAACCAAACATGCTAGAAATGCTCCAATTGAGGTGATTAGCTGATTGAGAGAATATTGCAATTGTCTGACAAAACTGAAAAATGTAAAATTCCAATTTCAACCAAACATGCTAGAAATGCTCCAATTGAGCTAATTAGCTTATTGTGAGAATATTACAAACGTCTGACAACCCTAAAAAATGTAAACTTCCAATTTCAACCAAACATGCTAGAAATGCTCCAATTGAGCTAATTAGCTTATTGTGAGAATATTGCAATTGTCTGACAAAAGTGAAAAATGTAAATTTCCAATTTCAACCAAACATGCTAGAAATGCTCCAATTGAGCTAATTAGCGTATTGTGAGAATATTACAAACGTCTGACAACCCTAAAAAATGTAAACTTCCAATTTCAACCAAACATGCTAGAAATGCTCCAATTGAGCTAATTAGCTTATTGTGAGAATATTGCAATTGTCTGACAAAAGTGAGAAATGTAAATTTCCAATTTCAACCAAACATGCTTGAAATGCTCTAATTGAGCTAATTAGCTTATTGCGAGAATATTACAAACGTATGACAACACTGAAAAATGTCAATTTCTAATTTCAACCAAACATGCTAGAAATGCTCCAATTGAGCTAATTAGCTTATTGAGAGAATATTGCAATTGTCTGACAAAAGTGAAAAATGTAAATTTCCAATTTCAACCAAACATGCTAGAAATGCTCCAATTGAGCTAATTAGCTTATTGTGAGAATATTGCAATTGTCTGACAAAAGTGAAAAATGTAAATTTCCAATTTCAACCAAACATGCTAGAAATGCTCCAATTGAGCTAATTAGTTTATTGTGAGAATACTACAAACGTCTCACAAAACTGAAAAATGTAAATTTCCAATTTCAACCAAACATGCTAGAAATGCTCCAATTGAGCTAATTAGCTTACTGTGAGAATATTGCAATTGTCCGACAAAAGTGAAAAATGTAAATTTCCAATTTCAACCAAACATGCTAGAAATGCTCCAATTGAGCTAATTAGCTTATTGTGAGAATATTGCAATTGTCTGACAAAAGTGAAAAATGTAAATTTCCAATTTCAACCAAACATGCTAGAAATGCTCCAATTGAGCTAATTAGCTTATTGTGAGAATACTACAAACGTCTGACAAAACTGAAAAATGTAAATTTCCAATTTCAACCAAACATGCTAGAAATGCTCCAATTGAGCTAATTAGCTTATTGAGAGATTATTGCAATTGTCTTACAAAAGTGAAAAATGTAAATTTCCAATTTCAACCAAACATGCTAGAAATGCTCCAATTGAGCTAATTAGCTTATTGTGAGAATATTACAAACATCTAACAAAATTGAAAAATGTAAATTTCCAATTTCAACCAAACATGCTAGAAATGCTCCAATTGAGCTAATTAGCTTATTGTGAGAATATTGCAATTGTCTGACAAAAGTGAGAAATGTAAATTTCCAATTTCAACCAAACATGCTTGAAATGCTCTAATTGAGCTAATTAGCTTATTGCGAGAATATTACAAACGTCTGACAAAACTGAAAAATGTAAATTTCCAAATTCAACCAAACATGCTAGAAATGCTCCAATTGAGCTAATTAGCTTATTGTGAGAATATTACAAACGTCTGACAAAACTGAAAAATGTAAATTTCCAATTTCAACCAAACATGCTAGAAATGTTCCAATTGAGCTAATTAGCTTATTGTGAGAATATTGCAATTGTCTGACAAAAGTGAAAAATGTAAATTTCCAATTTCAACCAAACAGGCTAGAAATGCTCCAATTGAGCTAATTAGCTTATTGTGGGAATACTACAAACGTCTGACAAAAGTGAAAAATGTAAATTTCCAATTTCAACCAAACATGCTAGAAATGCTCCAATTGAGCTAATTAGCTTATTGTGAGAATATTACAAACGTCTGAAAAAACTGAAAAATGTAATTTTCCAATTTCAACCAAACATGCTAGAAATGCTCCAATTGAGCTAATTAGCTTATTGCGAGAATATTGCAAATGTTTGACAAAAAAGAAAAATGGAAATTTCCAATTTCAACCAAAATGCTAGAAATGCTCCAATTGAGCTAATTAGCTTATTGAAAGAATATTGCAATTGTCTGACAAAAGTGAAAAATGTAAATTTCCAATTTCAACCAAACATGCTAGAAATGCTCCAATTGAGCTAATTAGCTTATTGTGAGAATATTACAAACGTCTGACAAAACTGAAAAATGTAAATTTCCAATTTCAACCTAACATGCTAGAAATGCTCCAATTGAGCTAATTAGCTTATTGTGAGAATATTACAAACGTCTGACAACTCTAAAAAATGTAAACTTCCAATTTCAACCAAACATGCTAGAAATGCTCCAATTGAGCTAATTAGCTTATTGTGAGAATATTGCAATTGTCTGACAAAAGTGAAAAATGTAAATTTCCAATTTCAACCAAACATGCTAGAAATGCTCAAATTGCGCAAAGAAGCCTACTGCAAGAATTTTAAAAACGTCTGACAAAACTGAAAAATGTAAATTTCCAATTTCAACCAAACATGCTAGAAATGCTCCAATTGAGGTGATTAGCTGATTGAGAGAATATTGCAATTGTCTGACAAAACTGAAAAATGTAAAATTCCAATTTCAACCAAACATGCTAGAAATGCTCCAATTGAGCTAATTAGCTTATTGTGAGAATATTACAAACGTCTGACAACCCTAAAAAATGTAAACTTCCAATTTCAACCAAACATGCTAGAAATGCTCCAATTGAGCTAATTAGCTTATTGTGAGAATATTGCAATTGTCTGACAAAAGTGAAAAATGTAAATTTCCAATTTCAACCAAACATGCTAGAAATGCTCCAATTGAGCTAATTAGCTTATTGTGAGAATATTACAAACGTCTGACAACCCTAAAAAATGTAAACTTCCAATTTCAACCAAACATGCTAGAAATGCTCCAATTGAGCTAATTAGCTTATTGTGAGAATATTGCAATTGTCTGACAAAAGTGAGAAATGTAAATTTCCAATTTCAACCAAACATGCTTGAAATGCTCTAATTGAGCTAATTAGCTTATTGCGAGAATATTACAAACGTATGACAACACTGAAAAATGTCAATTTCTAATTTCAACCAAACATGCTAGAAATGCTCCAATTGAGCTAATTAGCTTATTGAGAGAATATTGCAATTGTCTGACAAAAGTGAAAAATGTAAATTTCCAATTTCAACCAAACATGCTAGAAATGCTCCAATTGAGCTAATTAGCTTATTGTGAGAATATTGCAATTGTCTGACAAAAGTGAAAAATGTAAATTTCCAATTTCAACCAAACATGCTAGAAATGCTCCAATTGAGCTAATTAGCTTATTGTGAGAATACTACAAACGTCTGACAAAACTGAAAAATGTAAATTTCCAATTTCAACCAAACATGCTAGAAATGCTCCAATTGAGCTAATTAGCTTATGTGAGAATATTACAAACATCTAACAAAATTGAAAAATGTAAATTTCCAATTTCAACCAAACATGCTAGAAATGCTCCAATTGAGCTAATTAGCTTATTGTGAGAATATTGCAATTGTCTGACAAAAGTGAAAAATGTAAATTTCCAATTTCAACCAAACATGCTTGAAATGCTCTAATTGAGCTAATTAGCTTATTGCGAGAATATTACAAACGTCTGACAAAACTGAAAAATGTAAATTTCCAATTTCAACCAAACATGCTAGAAATGCTCCAATTGAGCTAATTAGTTTATTGTGAGAATATTGCAATTGTCTGACAAAAGTGAAAAATGTAAATTTCCAATTTCAACCAAACATGCTAGAAATGCTCCAATTGAGCTAATTAGCTTATTGTGAGAATATTACAAACGTCTGACAAAACTGAAAAATGTGAATTTATAATTTCAAACAAACATGCTAGAAATGCTCCAATTGAGCTAATTAGCTTATTGAGAGAATATTGCAATTGTCTGACAAACGTGAAAAATGTAAAATTCCAATTTCAACCAAACATGCTAGAAATGCTCCAATTGAGCTAATTAGCTTATTGTGAGAATATTGCAATTGTCTGACAAAAGTGAAAAATGTAAATTTCCAATTTCAACCAAACATGCTAGAAATGCTCCAATTGAGCTAATTAGTTTATTGTGAGAATACTACAAACGTCTCACAAAATTGAAAAATGTAAATTTCCAATTTCAACCAAACATGCTAGAAATGCTCCAATTGAGCTAATTAGCTTATTGTGAGAATATTGCAATTGACTGACAAAAGTGAAAAATGTAAATTTCCAATTTCAACCA